>NW_017670539.1:567683-599691 GCF_001879085.1 Nicotiana attenuata
ATTCATTATGAAATAGCGTATCGTTTATGTTCATTTGATGTTAGATCATGCCAAAAGAAAGAAGGAAGTGCCTTAACATACCTTGTATATTCTTCCCAACCTCAAGCTATGCAATTTCACGGCTCCTTAGTCTACAATAAGAGAAATGACACTCTCGTTATCGTTTAAGCGTCGTAACTATTATGTATCGACCACAATCTATTTTACAATGAAATGGACAGCACCTCCCCTATATATATGACTTCACACTAGTCAAAACAGTCACAAACAGCCCAACATACCCCTATCACTTCATACACAACACGACAACCATAATAGTGTCAAACAATCCGAAAATGTTACGATGAACGACCAACAAACAACCTTGCCATTATGTGGTGTTTCTCCACACCCTTCCTCCTTTCAACTCCATAAAAACAGTAGTAAAAGTGACAACCCAATACCAACACGAAACAGCCCAAAAATAGTCCCACAAGTTCATCAACTCAAACATAATTTTTCTGTTTACTTAAACACGTTTCGACTTGTCTTTTCTTTCAAATTGAGAAATACAACCAAAAGTACATCATTACACCTCTTATCCAATAAATCAGCCATGAATTGAACTTAAAAATAAGTTCACAACCAGCCAACCATTGCACAAGATCAAACAACATACCATTCTTCCGAAACTAGCTAGGTCTATTCTTTTCGATCGAGTTACAACTCGCAAACGCATAGATAATGGAAGGAGAAGCATAAAATTACCTTGTACTGAGTATCAACCACTAAACCTGGTCCTTTTTCATCAAAAATAAGTTCCTCAACACGGATTCAAGAAGGAGAAAGAGAAACTAGCATGCTGTCCGGACTTTTCAGCACTAGAATCGCGTCGTAACACCCGGAATACCCTAGGGTTTGTGTGGGATTTTTGGGGAGGAGTTGCAGGGGTTCAATTAGGTTTTCAAAGTCTGGAAGATGGGTGAAATAATTGAGTTTATAATCCTTTAAATTTGCCCTCTTGGCCGACTTTAGGAGGTTTAATTGAGACCTTTCCTTTTGGCAAGTAGGTGATGCACCTACTTGTCACCTACCAGTCTGCGCTGTCTCGCGAAAATGCAAATATCTCTCTACTCCAATATCGTATCAACAAACGATTTATTGAATTAGAAACTAGACTCATAGCTCTTTAATTTGACAGGTAGATCATCCCCTAATTCCAAGTATATTAGGAGAAAAACTCAGTCACATTTGACCTAATGTTCAGCACATTTATGAATGGAACTTGTGATGACCTTTTTCCAACTTTTGTTCCACGACTCGCTTGACTTCAAAACATAACACCAACTATCGTACGACTAAAATAACTCATAATATAATCTCCTTATAATGTTAATAACCCTAGTATCACCCCAAAAGTACATGGTAAAACATTCCAACTTGTCGACTTTCGACGAAACTTATTTTCTTCAATTCGTTTAGCTTCTAAGCCTTCAAACCCTCTTGCTACTTGGTACTAATGATCTTAAATATTTGTAACCTCCACGTTAACATGATGAAATAACTTTGTAAGCTTTTAAAAGATGATTCCCTTTCTGAGCTTACATTAATTGACTTATGACGTACTCTTACATACAAAAACACGGGGTGTAACAAAATTCCTAAATGTCTGAATAGCCTCCAACTTATTGATGTGGTCGACAACACACCGATAAGAAGGACTCTACTAGACACGGCTCCGAGACATGCTAGGACACTTTTAAACCTTAGGCTCTGATACCAAGTTTGTCACGCCCCAAAATCCGAGGAGCGCGACCGGCGCTCAACCGAGTAAACCCGACAGAGCAAGCCTGTTAGATCTCATTCTACCCCAAACTAACTCATGAATAATTTGGAGATGGACTCCATTAATCAAATTCTATAAACACATCATTAACGATTTCCATTTCATTTTCATTAGCAACTTCATTCGCAATATTAAAGGTATTAGAAGTTTTATAAATCATTGCCAAACATCAATATTTCAAATTTTAAATCCCCATGCCCGACACTACCCGCAACCTGTCTACGGAGCCTCTAAATACAATTGAAGAATAATATGGAAATGCCGGCAACAAGGCTCCGGCTATACCTTACACAAATACCAAAATAAACTCCGGAGGAAAGGCGGCATAATCCACGTAGGGCCCCGAGAGGAAAGGGGCTCACCAATACAGCTGATGGAAAGTGGAGGAGGTGCTACTGTCGGTAGACTGGAGTACCTGCTATAGAACCACCTACAATCATAACACGAATGTAGCGCCCCCGACAAATGGGACGTCAGTACATTTGAATTGTACTGGTATGTATAAACAAACTTCACCCCAAGTAAAGTCAAATAACACACACAAGTAACAGACATCAATAGAATCAACAATCAAATGCACGTAAAAGAAACAATCAAAGCCAAACAAGTTTTACAATCTCTCCTTTTCCCCTTCAACATTATCACATCAATGATTTCACAAATTTCTCATACTTTCATTTCAATATTGATTTCGATCACTTTCCACCCTTATTACCTCGGCCACCTTTATCACCACAGCCCACACCTTATTACGTCGTGTTGCGGCGCGCAACCCCGATCCCACCGAACAGTCACAATTCACAAACAACACACAACAATAATAATTCACAAGAACAACAACAACAATTCTCAAAGAACAACCACAACAATTCACAAGAATTTCCATAGCCATCATATACCACTTCATCATATTCAACAACTCATATGCAATTTAAGTCACCACAATAATTACACACAACAAGCTAAATATGTTATTAGCACAGTTGTTCCAAGTGCATCATTTATGATTTCCTTCCATCATTTGTTTCTCAGTTCTTACCACATAACACTTTCACAATCACACACCACATTTGGTTTGTTTCCATTTACTTGCACCATCATATCGTAAGACTTAACCAACAACGTTCAAGGCACATAAATCACAAGAATTCACAAATAGTTCACATAAGTAAACACATACTTCCATGTCGACATCCTCAAGCTTTTACAAACTTTGCACATAACAAGATAGGCACATCAACTCACTTCTCACAATCACATATAACTTGGTGGTATGGAAATCAACTAAGGCAATCAATTCACATATTCTCATACAAGGTACACATACGGTATGCTCGTCACAACAAGGGGGATTCTACAAGAGTTAAAGTTAGCCATACATACCTTTCTTGAGCTTTCCTTTAATTACTACGATATTCCGAAAATTCTAGCAAGTTCAATCTATTTTGGGACATAGCAAAATTGAACACAAATTAGGAAGATATTCATAATTCTAGCTCATTTGAGCATTTTATCAAATACTAGTTGAGTATCTTGATTTCAAATCCCCTTTTCAAGATTTTCTTCATTCCCTAACCCAATCTTTACTTATTTATGTTAAACGATCTTCCCATAAACCTAAGTTGTACATGGATGTATACAAAATAGCATTATACCAAATAATCATACCTCAATACCCCATCTTATACTCCAAACTCGAAATTAAAACCTAGGGTATAGAATCTTACCTCTTAGATGAAGAACTTGTGATTGGGTTCATTGATTCTTGAAGATTGATGCAAGGTTTGGATGATTTAAGTGTTGGGTTCCTCCTTCTCTCTCTAAAATGCTCTCACCTCTCTCTAAAATCAGTAGAAAATGACCCCAAAAGAAGCCCCAAAGGCTATATGTTGAAATGGGGTCGGCTTATAAAAATTAGAAAATTAACCCTCCGATGTCAATTCTGCTATAGCAGAATGGACCGCAGAACGCGAATGCTGGCCGCATAATGCACCGCAAAATCGGCGCCCAAAACAGGGCTACACTGGCCCAGTCTGCGACAGAAATGCGACCGCAGAGTCAACAATGCGACAGGAATGCGATCGCAGATTTGACACAGGATAGCATTTTCCAGCCTTTGGTAATTTGATCATAACTTTGCGTAGGAATGTCCAAATGACGAACGGTTTGAAGCGTTGGAAACTAGACTCAAAGACCTTTAATTTGATAGGTTATTCATCACATAAAAAATTATAAATATTTATATGTGCTTGTTCAAATTAGGGACTAGTGCAAGATCGTTGGGAATTTTTGCCTATTATGGACTTTTCCAATTTTTCTTAGACTTTGGCCTTTCCTTGGACCCCAAATTACTTACCATAAGACTTATACACATATTTACCAAATCCAATGGATGTACACCATGTTAATAGCACATAAAAATGTTATAATAAGCCTACGTGACACCACGAAATCCTAAATTACTTAGCGAAAATTTCCGGGGCCTTACATTCTCCCCCCTTAGGATCATTCGTCCTCGAATGAGGAGTAGGTTCCGACTTAAACGCTTAATATAATAAATCTCTTTTCTCACCTACCTCAAGACCCTAAATTTTGACTAACTCCTAAAATTTTTCAGAAATTTCGGCAGAGTCTCCTTTGTAGCTAGGCCTATCCACCTGCCAGAGAATCACCAAAATCATCTTAAAAACACATCCACAACTAGATAGAGCACCACAATGTATATATCAACAATAATAATCTTAGTATTACAAGCTCTACATTATCATAGGGGTACCAGAACATGGACTAATTTTCCTTCCACAACACTTTCAGCCTTCCAGATGACTTTCTCGACTTACAAGCTCTATCATGACACGTTCTCGAAAATAATATCAACTCCCAAACATACATAACAAGGATGACAGATAGACACCTCGCGTGAGCTAACTATCCATTGACTTTACCTTTAATAATTTCCATTGTACAAATTACATTCCACCGGATATTGCAATTCATGGTAACAACAACAACCCACAATTCCATCACATGGCCTCATACCATCAAGAATGTCATTTCATAGTAACTAAACAATCATGAGTTCATAATAGTCCTTACCATCCATTAATGTAATCACAAAGGCGTTCATCAACAAGAATATAATTTCATTTCAATCAACAATCCATATGAAGTCAAGTCACGATGATTCTTGCCAGTAGTGCATCATATAAGATATTACCATGATCATATAGTTCAATCAAATCAATTCATACCCCTCGTTTACCACTACTTTCTTAGACATAAACATATGGAAACACAAAGTACATGAGGAACAGTTACGGGGAACATCATACTCCTAGTGCAACCTGATGTGTAATACACTTATGTTACCTTTATTATCAACTCACATAACATCTTCAGGGGTAAATATGGAGAATAGCCTGCTCATCCTTAAAATTCTAAATCTCTAGGCGAACACTCACACTAAACCCTTGATGACCTTCAATAATTACTCTAAGGTGTGCTTTCATAAACTGACCATAAAAGTACCTACCCAATATATATGTGATCACACTGTGAAGCTTCATCCTTGACTTGGCTGAACTTACAATACCCAATGGATCTAATACGATGAGGAACAACAGAGTTCAAGCTCAGACTGGAGTTATTCAGGAATCCATTAACGTGCTGAGCAGAGCATTTCATGAGGTTATATGCTAAGAGACACAGAAGGTTACAACTAAAGATACTGACATGGTTAATCATTGTGGGGACATCAATTATTAGACAAATAAGGCATAGGGGTAACTCGTACATTGGCAATAGGAACCATTAAGGAGGAATACTCAAGTACGCGAACCACTCGTTTCCTAGAGTGTAGGGAAAATCAATTTATCAAAGATGAGAATACTCTGGCACCTTGAATGCGATATGGGACTCAAAATATATGAAGTTGAGTTACACTCCAGACATTAGCTGACACAAGGAATCTATGCTATAAGACCATGAGGATGAAAATGAAGTTAAACACTTATGAGATTATCATAATTCAAGCAGCTTAACCTTCCCTGACAATTGACCCTATATGAGAGAACTAAAGGTACGACAACTTTCCTTCCAAATCAATATGCTCATGATATGTGCAAAATCCTGAACGCATCTAATATCACCCCTTTCTAAAGTAAAACCACATAGCTCGGACATCTAAATGTTGGGATGAAATCATGTATTGGTTAGAGGCGTTCATGATGCTCCAGGAAGAGAGACAAATGCCACTCCTATCCACCCAAGGGGGTGTGATACCAAGGGTAGTAAAACTACCCTCACATGAAAATGATATAGTCTATTATTCTAGAAGTCGAGTCAGAAGAAGGCCACGTAACCCATCCAATCCGACCCATTTAAGACTTTGGAAAAAGGGGATGCACTTTGGTTTGAAATCAAAGCAATCTTAGCCTGGGCTTAAAGGAAAGTCATTACTTCTGAAACCCATGAGACAAGCCCTCGTAGTCCTAGAAAATCGATAACAATGGCGAGGAAGTACTTAAAACCATTACGAGTTGGTATAAAACAAGACCTCAAAGTGCCCACATGGATAAGTTCGAAAGAATGAGACGTCTTAATGCATTTATCAAGGAGAAGTAACCTGGGCTATCTAGTCACATAGACAAGTGGATAAGGTAGATGATTGTTTAGGAAAAACTCTCATAAGAACTGCGAGCAATATCTCTTTGTCCTAACAAAAGGAACATGTCCTCATCCTTAATACGACAAGACTTCCTCTTTGATGCCATGAAGCATAAATGAATTCTACAATGAAAGTTATCAGATGAAGTAGATAGTAGGGTAGAAAAACTAATGAGCACCATTTGGAACCAACGAGCATAAACCAAGTTGAAGACATTAGGAGTCTGTAGGAAAGGAGAAATTTGCCCACTCTTGGGGCGCTTGTAGAGTGCATACAAGTGAGGTTAATTAAATCATATCATATGGTTGGATAACTAGTCGAGACATTGAGATGATATATCATAGAAGATTATGGGAAAACAACACATGATGCAAGACAAATTACAGGAAGTGAGAGAGCCTTATGGAAGTAATCTCTACATTGTAACCACTAAGAATGGTGGCAATACAAAGCGATTACGAGAAGCTACCCTTTCTTTGAAAGAAGATCTTTATATGAAGTCATGTTATTTATAGCTCTAGAATTCAAAAATTCAATTGTGTTTAGAAACTCAACTTCATATAAGCATTACAACACACTTCTATACAACCAGTTATTACAAGCCATATGGGGAGATGCTATAAGACTTGACTGAGTGAAAGGTTTTGACATACGAATGTGTTACTAGGTGTATTTCTCATTGGCCAACCCAAAACCAAAAGGCGAGACTTAGACTGATAAGCAGATCGTTGGACTAGCACAAATGTAGATAATCCATTATCGGAAAGAGATCATTCAATTTCAGCAATTGCGGCAGGCTATCAACCCTTGATGAATCTTGAAGTGATATGAGAACCCAATGCGATAGTATGGATTAATCATGGAGGGTTTGCAAATGTTAATAGTGAGTTTTTTTTTCATGGATTTTTACTTGAGAAAATTAACACATGTTGGAGGTGTAAAGAGAAGATAAACATTTGTTATGAGCTGGACTTGTTTCTACTATATTAGCTCCCAACTGCAATAAACGACCATGCCACAAGCAACCACAATACTAGGACAAGGTGAGCTTCCTACTACGGGATGTCCCAAGTGGACACGAAAGTTATGGAGTCACAATATCTTCCTATGACGGGAACAAGTGGCCAGATGTTGTCCATTTAGATGAAAAGTTTCTGTAACAAATTCAGCGGGAATAGTCCCTTGTTTAGAATTTAGGAAAAGCAAGCGGGAAGTATCAATAGTGCTATAACTCAATTCAGGAACATAATTGTAGAGCTCAATTCCAAAGGAAGGTGTAAGTAAGAGAACTGTGATAGAGAGACTTTGTGAATAATACGTCTAACTCAAAGAGCATGTGCATGAAATGTTTTGTAATTTAGATTCTTTCTAAGAACATATCTATGCAAAGACAAGAAAATCATAAGGGTTTAACAAAAGCTTTAAACAATCACCACATTACCAAATAAAAAGGGATCACATAGCTTTCACATAATTTCCATACCTCTAGGCTACATTTCATGGCCCTTCCATAGGGCTCACATATCAAATTATACACCTATGCGTTTCATACAATAACAAGGAAATCACAAGTACAAATCAAACACTTTAAATGATCACCACATTATCAAATAAAAGAATCATGCCATTTTCACGTATATTAGTCCATTGGCACTTGGGGCCATAATTATCACATCATACTTGGCACTAGGCCGCATTTCATAACACAATCTCTTATTTCCCGCATTTCACATTACTTCTGCATATTTCACATCAATATCATAATCTGTTTCATATTCCCTCATGTCATAAGCATCACCAGGTACAATTACAATTCGAGTTCTCGACACATTGGCCATACTCTATTTCTCAAAGTAATTTGACTTATTTCAACATCTCTATACACAGAGGATTTCACATAGTTTGACATAATATATGCATCTCCAATTTCAATTTAAGGTATTAGCATTTCAATACATGATTCATATTCCTTGCACCATTTTTTTTAAGTTGTCAATAATAGCACATTGATCATATTGGAATGCATCTTTCACAACATCGGGTCACAACACCAATTCATGTAAAGTATCAACAACATCAAGAATCCAACATTAAGTTTTTACCACATTTACACAATCACTTACTTCACTTCCAAATATCTTTATACATTACCAAGAACCAGACACAATCAATCAAATACCTTTGGTACACGTAAGGACATTTTGGACGAATTAACCATAATGAGTTTTCTTTTCNAACTTGGATTGGGGGCGCTCAGACCTACTACAATCACTTTACAGTTAGCAGATAGGTCACTAGTCATGCCAGAAGGAATTATTGAGGATGTGTTAGTTCGAGTGGGAAAGTTTATTCTTCCAGCTGATTTTATTGTTCTTGATTACGAGGCAGATGAGGAAGTGCCCATTATTTTGGGGCGACCATTCTTGGCTACTGGTGGAACAATTATTGATGTGAGGCAGGGAAGTTAAAAATGAGAGTTGACGATGAGGAGGTCACTTTTAATGTGTACAAGGCATTTAAGCTCCCTAAGCATTATGAGGACTTGTGCATGATTACCGTGGTAGAATCGAAGGGGATAGAGCAGAGTCCTTACGTGAAGTGTAGTGATCCAGATGGGACAACTGAGTTAGAGGAGGTAGTATTGCAAGCTGAGTGTGTAAAGACGATTGCAAAAAGAGCCAGAGATGAAAGAGGAGACCTTCCGAGAGTGTGCAAAAAGGCTAGACTTTATGGGAGAAAGAAGAAGAGAAAGCGCCCAGCCTGAGCAGAGTAGCAGAGTCGTGCCACGACTATAAATAAGGCGCTTGTTGGGAGGCAACCCAACATGTATATCTTTTAGTTATTGATTTTTTTTTTAGTGTCAAGTTTTGTGTTGTTTTTATTTTGCAGAGTAGGGGAAGTCTGAGTACCCAAAGTTGAAGTTGAGGAGCATGTTTGAGCTTAAGTGTGGGGTCGTCCCAACCCTTAATATTGAGGATCATTTCCGAGCTAGGCCCGAGAGGGTCTCAGGGAGTATTTCTCACCCTTGTGTTAATACTTTTCTATGTAATCATGCATCAAGGACTATGCATAATATAAGTGTGGGGTGGGGAAACTACTTTCTGAAGTGTAATTGTATAAAACTAAATTATTATTTTTTTAAATTAGTTTTTCTTTTAGAACTCGTAGTAGACATAGTCTAGGTTTTAAAATAAAAAAATAAAAAAAAACGAAAATTAAAAAAAATTTAGAAAAAGTTCGGACTTTTCCCGACGATGGATCTTTTGGACAATTTTCTTGAGGGATAAAAGTCCGATTTAAAAACACCAAAAATATTTTTGTTTTCTTTTCTATTTTTTTTATTTTCTATTTTTTTTAGAATAGCTAGGTAGTATTCCTTAGTTTTTCTTTAGGCACCGGTTCTTTTCCAAGGATGTAGCTCGAACCAGGCATTTTAATTTCTTTTTCGGAGTAGTTTAGGAAGAAACTGAGTCGTTCTGAGATACTCATTGACATGATTGATGCTGGCACATTAGGCTATGACATACATTCTGTTTTCCCATGTACTTGGTTTGAATTGTGAAGCCTAAGTAAAGTAAATAGCCTATTTTGTGATGCCTTTTCTCAGCTTTTTGACTTATAGGCTGCATAGTGCAATATTGCTTAAATTTCTTAATTATGTGTGCTTACTTGACTTGAGAGTTGAACAGAACCGTCTTGATTGAGTCACGTCCAACGTGTGTGTAAGGATTCGTGATTTTCTATGCTATCCTGTGTAGTCTAGAACTTGCCCCGTGTGTTAATTGAAGTGAAATTGTAAGTTGTGCTAATCTAGGAGATGACGTAGGCATTTTCTTGATCAAGGATGTGCTTGTCACATAAAAGTAAATTTTTTCGTTGCTAGCCCTTTTGAGCCTATAGACCTTTCTTTTGGCACCCACATTACAAGCCGTACCCCCATTTTGTTCTTAATTTGATATTGATTGAACCTGTACCTCCTAGGACACTTAGTCGCTAAAAGAAGTATGGTTAGAGATTGGGGAGTAGCTTTTGAGTGGAACCATGGAAGAGCCCATTGGTGCACTGAAGTTGAAATTAAAGGTCATTAGCCGATGAACTTTATTGTATGGAGTGTGTGGAGAAAAGAAAAGAAAAATGATAGTGAAAGTATATAGATAAATAAACACCTCCAATTCTTATTGATTTGTGCTAGTGAAAAATAGAGAAGTGCTTAATTGAAAAGAGGGCTAAGTTGTATGTGGCAAGTGGGTTGGTTGAGAAGAATATGAGCTTGAATTGTAAATGTAGTGTATTAAGGTGCTTAGGAGGGCGAGTCACTATTTCTAAATATATCCTACCCGTCCCTTAGCCTACATTACAACCTAAAAGTCCTAATTGATCCTAGATTTGGCTAGCTTAAATTTGTGGAGATATACACTACGGGCAAGCTTATGGTACGACCACGGGATGCATATGAATTCTTTGTGAGAGTGAGTGAATTTTTTTCAATTGTGTGATGTCCTTAAATTATATTCAAAGGTATATTTGAATGTGTGGACCAAATTATACTCATTCTTTCGTCTGTTGGTGAGGGCGCATGATCTCATGAATGATTGGTAATGTTGTAAACTTTATTGTTGGGTAAGTGCATGAATTGAGGGTGCTTAGTGGTTGCAAGTCGATTGTTGAGGTTGGGCGGTGACAATAGGTTGCTGGAATTTATTGAATTGAAATATTCTACTTGGGTATGCTTAAACGGGAAGAATGTGAAATTTATGTGTGTTCATGCTTATGTGCCGATAGTGATTGTAGTCAAGGGTATAGTGTGTGGTTAAAAGTTAGGGTGTTTCTCTATGATTGAACTTTGTACGTAGTTGGGTGTTCATTATATTGTCCAATTGCTCGAGGACGAGCAAGAGTCTAAGTGTGGTTAAGTGATGAAAAGTGCATATTTATGAGTGTATTTGTATATTAATTCTTGTGTGTGTCGCGGGAGATTACATAATTTTCGAAGTGAAATATACTTATATGTGTTTCTTATGTGTAGGAACGATTTTGGATGATAAATGATAAAAAGATGACAATTCGACACAAAAAGAAGAAATTAAAGGAGTGGGAGCTCGTCTATTCTCGTGCGTGGCACGAAGTCGGACGCGAAAAAGGAGAAAATTTAAGGCACAAAATAGTGAAGCGAAGCAAAGGCATGGAGCGTTTCGCGAAATAGAAGAATCTCAAAAGCTGGATCCGCGTCAAAGTCCGCGTCTAGACGCGAAGGCAAATGCGGATCCGCGTCAAAGTCCGCGTCTAGACACGAAGGCAGGCGTGGATTCCAGCTCTCCCATCCGAAGTTGGATTGAAGAATTCCGCCCCCATCAACCCTAGGTCATATAAATACATCCTAAAACACCACTTTGAGGGGAGACGCCATTTTTGGAGAATAGACACACACAGGATCGTGAGGAAGCAGAGAATTCTCAATTTTCTTCATCTTTTCTAGTATTTTCAATTATTCAAAACTTATGCAATTGTGTGATTACATCATGAGTGGCTAAACACCCATTGTTCTGGGTTGTGATTTAGCCATGAATATTGTTGTTTTATATTAAATTGACGTTGATTATAATTCACCAATATATGGTTGTTTCTTCAATTCTGTGTTTAATTGCTTAATTGTTTGTCCATCAGTTAGGTTCTATTTACTATCTATGATATGCTTGGGAAAGCCGTGTTTAGATTAGAGAAGAATTGAAAAGAGCATGATCTTAACCCTTAGGGGGAGCGGATTTGTGGTTAGGATAGGAATATACCTAGTCACTGTGCTTAATTAAATATCATGACCTTAATGCGTTCTTAATAGATTGATTTCATAGGAATATAGGCGTTAATCTATTGAGAATAGGTGAGTAGTACTTCGGGAAAAGTCTATGAGAGCATTTATCGATTAATTAGCAACCATGAGTGAATTATATGAAGGGGAGAGTTAATTAGAACACAATACGATTGGTGAATCGATCACAACCCTGGAATACTTGTCTCTACTGAACACACAACAATCAACTTGTTACTTGATAATTTAGTTAGTATTTAGAATCGTAGTATTATATAATCATATTATTGGACTTTGATTTTAGCTGGATTGAATAACAATTTTAGTGATTTAGTGAGTAGTTTACACAAGTCTCTGTGGGTTCGACACTCGACTTATCATTATATTACTTGTCGACCATGTATACCTGCGTGTGCGTTTGGGAGCAACAATTGTCCATGCAGATTTTAGCGCTTGGGCTGAAGGAGCCCCTCCGGAGTCTGCACACACCCCCAGTGAATGCATTCGACTATAAACACATGGATCGGGTTGCACGCCGCAACGAGCCTTATGGCTATATGTATATGGATCAGGTAGCACGCCGCAACGAGCCTTAGGGCTATATATATATATATATCGGGTTGCATGCCGCAACAAGTATTACACAGTGCCGAGTGGTTGATCATTTATGTATATATAACCAGAGATGGATCTTCTCAATGAGGCTGGATTGGCCTATTTTTCCTCGGTACTGGGTGACTTGTAGTCAGTTATATATATATATATATATATATATATATATATATATATATATATATATATATATGTATATATATATATTTCCCTGAGTCGTATGGGCCTTATACAATACTGAGTGGTTGATTATGATGAGTGAAAAGTGTGATATAGAGAGATTGAGTACTCTGAGAGTGTGAGTACATGATTCATCTCTGAGAATATATACTATATACTATATATATATATATATATTATATATATATATATATATATTATATATATATATATATATATTATTTATATTTATATTTATATATATATATATTTCCCTGAGTCGTATGGGCCTTATACAATACCGAGTGGTTGATTATGATGAGTGAAAAGTGTGATATAGAGAGATTGAGTATTCTGAGAGTGTGAGTACATGATTCATCTCTGAGATACATGACATTGGAATGCATATATGACATACATGCATCGAGTCACATTTTCCTCATGTTGTACGATATCACGTCATTCATGACATTTTTACACACATTGATATGTGGTCATAGAGAGGTATCTCACACTTGCTATTTAGAAAGAAAATGAAACATCTTATTTATTGTGGAAAGGAAATACAAATTTTTAAACTATCTCATACTTGACGACGTTCTTGGTAAAGAAATTGAGTTTTCACTGATATTCTTGAAAGACGGAACTATTTTGGGAAAACTGTGAAAAAGCGAAACACTTTATCTCTGAGTTACTTCCTTATTATATGCTTTACATTGTCATGAACTGTTATTGGATATTGGTGTTGGACCCGACCTATGTTCCAGCTCGTCACTGCTTTCAACCTAAGTTTAGGTTTTGTTACTTATTGAGTACATGGGGTCGGTTGTACTCATACTACACTTCCTGCACATTGTATGCAGATTTCGGATGTCAACGTTGTTGTGTTTGATGGGAGATGACTTGGAAGATGTACCGGCGTCACTGTGTTAGCTGCCTCTTGTTCATGGTAGCCTTATAATTTTAAACTCTATTTATGTAATTGTCAAACAGATGATGTACTTTCTTCATATCAGCTTTGTAAACTCTATTCTTAGAAGCTCATGATTTGTACTACCAGTCCTTGGGAGGTGTATAAGAGATCATTTAAGTTTCCTCAGTATGTTATATTTGTATTGGACTTGATGAGTTGGCTTACCTAGCAATATGGGTTAGGTGCCATCACGACTAGTTGGATTTTGGGTCGTGACAAGTCCTTTGGTTAATGTTTGCTAATTGTACATTAATTTAGGAACCTATTGTATGCTTATGCTATTCTAATTTCACTTGATGTTTCTATAAACAATAGTTCATATCTATCTCGACCCAAATCCTAACCTGTCGTGATGGCGCCTATTGAAGGCACTAGGCAAGCCGACAATTCCAAAATACTTCCAATATTTCACAAAAAAATGAATTAAGAAATTTAAAATAGCAAAGGTTTTCATAGACAGGGGTAAAACCCAAAATACAAGTGCGGAAAATAACTCTCAATACCGGGGTGTCTGTAACGACCCGACCGGTTATTTTGGGATCTAACGCTTTGTTCAGTAATTTGAGGCCATGAGAAGCTTCACTTCAGGTAGTATGACTCGTACGCATGGCCTGAACTGAATTCTGAGAAGTTTGGAGTTGATTTTGAGAGAAAACTTTCATTTCGAAATCTTTAAGTTAGAAGAATCGACTAAGGTTGAAATTTTGAGTAAACGACCTCGAAATCAAGATTTGAAGGTCCCAATGGGTTCGTATGATGATTTGGACTTGGGCGTATGTTCGGATCGAGTTTTGGATGACCCGAGAGCGTTTCGACGCCCATTGTGGAAGTTAGCCTTTTTGGAAGAATTTCATATGTTTAGGAGGAGGTGCTTTCAGTGTTATCAATGTCCGTTTGGGATTTCGAGTCTAGGAATGACTCCGTATGGTGATTCTGGTAGTGGGAGCGCGATCGGAAGTGGATTCGGAGGTCCATAGGTCATTTTGGAGTCATTTGGCTAAAGTTAGAAATTTGAAGGTTTTTTATAAGTTTGACTGGAAGCGGACTTTTTGGTATCGGGGTCGGATTCCGATGAAGTTGGAGTATGTCTGTAATGTCAAATAGGACTTGTGTGCAAAATTTGAGGTCAATCGGGCGTGATTTGGTAGCTTTCGGCATCAAATGTAGAAGTTAGAAGTTGTAAAGTTCATCAAGTTTGAATTGGAGTCTGATTTATGATTTTAGCATTATTTAATGTGATTTGGGGCCTTTACCAAGTCTGTGTTATGTTGTGTGACTGGTTTGTGTCATTGGACGGTGTCCCGGGGGCCTCAGGTGGATTCCGATGGTTAAAAAATCAAATTTGGAGTTAAAAGAAGACTTTAGGCTGCTGGCATCTTGTGTAACAGCACCTGCGAGCTTTTGGCTACATCTGCAAGCCGTAGAAGCGGCCTAGAAGACGCAGAAGCGGAGCAGGGCCGCCCAGTGAAGGACGACAGGTGCAGAGATTGGCCGCATCTGTGTAAGCGCAGAAGCGGAAAATGCCTCGCAGAAGCAGAAGAAGGCGCAGGAGAGGAAGTGTTTTTGCACCTGCGGAGCCGCAGAAGTGGCTACTGGACCGCAAGTGCGGAGGTCGCTGGGCAGAATGCATTAAATAGCAAGGTTTGTCCATTTTACTCATTTTCTCCGTTCCTGGACGATTTTTGGAGCTTCTTGAGAGGGGCTTCCACCTAGCAACTTGGAGATAAGTTAGTCCCACCTATTGTAAGTTAAATACATGATTATATATGGATTTGAACATGAAAATTTGTAGAAATTGTAGGATTCGGAAGAAAACCTAGAAATTGATATTTTGGATTTTGACCACGAATTTAGAGATGGAACTGGGAACTAATTATATATATTTGAGTTCGTGAGGTTATGGGTAAAGTTTATCTTTGAAAAAATTCGGAATCCGGGCAGGTGGGTCCAAGGGCGATTTTGTCAACTTTTCGAGTGGAGTAGGGAATTTATATAAATTGAATTGTTATGAGTATTAGGGTATATTTTCATTGGTTTGCCTATTGATTAGCTAGTTTTGGAGCATTAGGGCATCGATTTGAGTTGTCGGAAGGGCTTGGAAGCCGGTTGTGGAACTTCAGAGCGAGGTAAGTCTCCTTTCTAACCTTGTAAGAGGGAATTATCCCCATAAGTGAACTATATTATTATGCGCTTCTAACTGTGGGGGCTACGTACACACGAGGTGATGAGAGTCCGTACGTAGATACTAGCTATGCCTATGTCCAGGCAGTTTCAAGCTTACATCATGCTTTGTTGATATTATTGTTGATTTATGTTTATTGTTTGCCTTGAGAAGAAGCGAGATTGAATTTGCTTAGCAAATGTCTTGAAAAGAGTTGGAATTGAAGAATTTGAGGTCTTAAAAAGTTTTCATTTGGACTTCGTATATTTTGAAAAGAATTGAAAGAATAATATAATAGCTTAAGAAATCGACGTGTAGTTTCCTTAAAAAGCTACAAGCTGAATTTCCCTTATTTTGAAAAGAATCAAGAACGAGATATGATTTTTAATGTTAAATTTATATTTGACCGCGTCTCAAGTATGATCCGCGAGCGAGGTGATTCCTTAAATTTATATTTTTACCGCGTGGCACATATAATACGCGAGCGGGGTATTTCCTTCTACTACTCTTATGGGATCGGGTCGTTCGCCTCGGTAGGATTTATGTACCACACTCTCATAGGAGCGGGTCATTCGCCTCGGTAGGTTAATATATGCATCTATGGTTCGCGGCATTCGACCCTCGGTAGTGCACAATTTACTTTTATGTTGGATCGGGCCGTATGCCTCGGCATTTCGTATATATATATATACATATATCATTCTCATGGAATTCGTGCGCAACATTTGGCTTGAAGCCGGTGTATCTGAGGATTTTTCCCTGAATTGCATTATGACAACCTCTTGATGATAGCCACTATACCTTTACATATATATATATATGCTCCAGATACGGAGGGAACTTGCTAGTTGAGAACTTGAGAAAAATTATGAAGAAGGGAATTGTACCACGTATTTGATACATGTTTATTTCGTATAATCGCTTTGCTTCATATTTATTCACCTCTTTACTGTATTTGATTTTATTGGACCACTAGTAAGTGTCGAGGTCGACCACTCGTCACTACTTCTTCGAGGTTAGACGGGATACTTACTGGGTACACGTTATTTTTGTACTCATACTACACATGCCGTGCATTCTTTTGTTGCACAGGCACATGTATGTCTAGTGGCCTAGTTGGATGCAACGGCATGGTTGATATAGAGACTTAGGTGAGCTACACCTCTCGAGATGACCCGCAGCCAGCACAGTCTCCTTCAGAGTATTGTATTGTATTTTCTCTACTAACCAATTTGTATTTCAGAAGGTTATTGTATTCCATTTGTTTCTTGGAGATTGCTCATGCACTTGTGATACCGGGTTCTGGGATGACTATGGGATTGTTCCGTTTTAAAATTGTAAACATTTTTAATCATTCTATAAAGATTACCTTTTATCAGTTAAACTAAAGGAAAGTTACAGTTTTCGCAAATACTAAAACAAGAACAATGGTAAGTATTTATGGTTGGCTTGCCTAACAGCGGTATCCGGCGCCATTACAACCCTTAATGGATTTTGGGTCGTGACAACATAGTATTAGAGCTCTAGGTTCCCTTAGGTCTCACGAGTCATGAGCGAGTCTAGTAGAGTCTTGCGGATCGGTACAGAGACGTGTGTACTTATCTTCGAGAGGCTACAGGGCTGTTAGGAGCACTTCGTTTCTTGATTCCTCATCGTGCGATTTGATTCCTTTTTGGCTTATGCCTTTATTTCCTTCCTACTTAATCTTATGCGATGTGAATCGCTTATTTATAAATCGGGAATTGAGGAATTGAAATAATAATACATATGTGGTGCGGGATGTTTCTTCCTGCGTATTTGATTGGGCTATTGTCCTCGCCTAGCGAAAAGTCATTCTATCATTTCAGCTCAGTATCGGAACTACCTAAAGTTTTAAGATTGGGTATTCTAATGTTGATGGCTTGATAAATATGATCTTCGAAAAGGTTTAAGGTTAGTAGCGATCTACTGGTTCAAGTGCTACAGAGATAGATTTTTTATTTAAGGCAACAACTGGGCAGCAAATGATGTGAAAGGACATGTGGGAAGTGTCGGGTAGTGGTAAGTTTCTGGAAGGCCAGGTGTAAGGAGCGAAAGTCGAGTGGTTGCTTAAAGGAGTGAGTTTGGCCAAAGTGGGAGAGTGGCAGAGTAGCATATGGGTTCAGTGGCAGGATAACTTCACACCTTGAGGAAAGCTGGGGATGATTTGAGAGTTTTAGTGGATGGTGACTGGATCTACGGGCTTGATTTGAAATATTGGCGATTATACGGCAGAATATTTGATACCACAGAAAGGAGTTGCTTGTTATGAAAAAGGATGCAACATAACTTTGAATTGGAAGATATTGTCGCACATTTAGTTGATGTCCATAAAGAGTGAACGGACTGGTACAGCTGGTGAATGAGAACGAGCTCAGGATGGGTTATCGATGTCGTAGTGGTTTTACCCCGTGCAACGACGTTGGGAGATGTCGGTAGGTAATTTCCACAGGTGGATTATCTCCTGTGAGCAGGTCAGCGGTCGCGTGGTTGGCGAAGCTTCTGCGAAGGATGTTACCGGCTATCCGGTAAGAGGTCAAATATATGAATGTTGCTAGAGATTCAGAGTGTTCATGAAATCCTAACGGAAGGATATTTAGGAATTTGGCGAGTTAGTGGTGCAAGATCAGTTCAACGAGGAAGAAAGAATCTTGGTGGGTTCCAGAGTTGTGTAATAGTGGCTTCAAGCTAAGTGGGAGAGTCCCACCGCCTACGGCTGGATTACGTGGTCGTCTATTTGTGAGATTTCTTGTTATTAGCGTGTTGATGGGTTTTGTTGGCTAAGTGAAAAGAATATAAGTGGTAATTTGAGCAAAGAATTTGATAAAGGTTTGCTATGGTTGGCCTTATTGACTCATGTTCGGCTTGCAGTGTAACATTTGGGGGAATGAGAGAAAATGACTTCGGATTCGCAGAGGAATTGTCAAAATGGGTGCACCATTTGGGAATGCGAATATGTGCACAAGCAGTGCATGAGATGGGTTGTGGGACTTGAGACAACATGGTCTCATGATACAAGGCCACTCGGGATGAGTGCGGCTTGAGCTCGTTATGTGTTGGATGGAGTTATTATTAATTCTAAGACGATGAAGGATAAATTAGAAGAAGTTGGATTTGTTATCCATGGTTGAATTAATATATTGGTGGCAGTGATCAGTTCCTTCAGCGTGGTTAAGTTACGCATGTGATTTGTGACGGTACGTGCGAGGCTAGACGACCGCCGTAATTGATTTTATTAGGAAGTATTCCAGTATTATGGCCTCTTATGTGTAGGCGGATCCTAGAAGGGTTATGGTGGTCTAGGCCGCTACTCTAGGAATTGTATGATCTACAGTTATGAGGATTTACTCGCGTGTTGCTATGGTTCTCCTGAAACGAGTTAAGTGAAAAGTTTCTATATGATGAAGTATTAATCTATTAGTGGTTCAGGAGTTATGAAAAAAATCTTGTACTATCGCATATTGGCATGTTACGTGCAGTGAGTGGTATGGAATTTGAAAGTGAGAATCAAGGTTGCGGTTCGGTATTGACAAGGATGTCACGAGCTCGTATGAGCAGGAAAGGAGTTTTGATGTTTAATGTAGTTGGTATTGTCTTCAGCGTCACCTGAGATCAGTGCCTTGTACAAGGGGCTTCATGTATTGATTTAGGGATTCTTGATTTGCTTTATAGCATTGTATGGCCGGTGGTGAGGATGTGCAGACTTGTTACCTAGTGCAGAAGGTCGTGGGAGCGTATCCCACAGGAAGATTGTATAAGTGTGGCATGTAGTCACTTGATTGACTGAAGATTTAAACCAAGTGTGAAGATTTTGGTAATATCACTAATTTGAGAATTTATGCCTAGAGGGCACTCGGTTTATTGGGTTGTGGATTGTGGAGGCTTACTCCAGTTATGATGGTTGTTCTTGTGAATTATAGGAAAAATGGGTTATTATGGACCCTTGAAAGGTTATTAGCTGCGGTGCGATCAGAATCAGCTTGAGATATGTGGATGGATTTAAGTATGAATGCGCTCTGTATCAGACCAGATGTGTTCATTTCAGCAATGCGCTCCTTATGGAGGAGTATTCGGACGTTGGGTGTTATTTCGTCATCAGCTATTTCATGTAATGCTCTATTGCACCGTGCTAGTTGGGAGATGGCTTGCTAAATTTCTTATGCATTGAGGTTCCGCGTAGCGATGGTGTTATGTGAGTAGGATAGCTCTTGAGATTTAGATCATATATCGCACCTTAGTTGTGCTTGAGTTTTGTAGCTTATGGCGCAATATGTCTCCCTATGGATGGTATTATGCACTTAGCGTGCTTGTGACAGATATTCGGTATTTTGTTGTAACGAGCAATTTAGCTCGGTGTGTATCTCCTTAGGTGAATCTTATGTGTGGATCGGGTGGCACGCCGCCACATGTATGTTATTTGGATCGAGTTGCACACCACAATAGTCTGATGTTCAGTACAGTTTCTATATTCTATTTTGTGTGTTTGTTTCCCATTTTCTGAGGAAAGTTCATATTAGTTGCGTGAGTTGAGTAGTCTCTTCCAGAGTTCGTTCTTCTTATGTATCACGTTCAAGTTTGTTGTATCCCATTGGCACATTGTGGCATCATATGAGACTTTTGGTCATGTTTGGGGTGGCTTATTGCCTGAGCAGTTCGTACTGGGCGAGAAAAGATTTTTGGATCTAGGATCAGTGCAATCGAATTATATGAAGTGTATTAAAGAGCAAATACCATTATTTGGTTCAGAATGAGGTGATGGTTCTTGTCAGGAGTATGGACTCAATGATTTGTTGACTCGGCAGTTGGTTATGAAATTCTACATGTCTCTTCCGTCGTGGCGGTGCTACAAGAGTTGGAACAAGACTTATATATGTCATGAGGTGCATGGTGAGCATCAGACTCGGGGAATGTCAGATATTATGATCGAGGAATATTATTATGGTCATGTGAATGATGTGGTGCATGGTGTGAATTCAGCAAAGGTATGTAGTCATGTTTTGGTACATCGTGTGGTGATGGATACGGTGTTCGTATGTCAGAAGCAGGCTTGGCAGAGAATTCTGGATGTTGTAACTAGGCTCTAAGGCTTATTTGCCTAAATAAAAGAGAATATCTTCAGATTTGATCGAGCTAATGTGCTCAGCTGAGTTGTGGTAGCACGGGTAGGTGCACGCGGTGTTAAATAGTGATTTCGGACAACTCCAGTGCAGTTCTTACCACGTTCGAGAACGAACGTATGTTTAAGAGGGAGACATGTAACGACCCGACCAGTCGTTTTGGGCTCTAGTGCGACATTCAGTAGTTTGAGGTCATGAGCAGCTTCACTTCAGGTATTATGACTTGTACGCGTGGCCGAAATTGAATATTGAGATGTTTGGAGTTGATTTGGAGAGAAAATTTTCATTTCGAAAGATTTAAGTTGGAAGAATCGACTAATGTTGAAATTTTGAGTAAACGACCTTGGAATCGGGATTTGAAGGTCCCAATGGGTTCGTATGATGATTTTATACTTGGGCGTATGTTCGGATCTGGTTTTGGATGACCCGGGAGCGTTTCGGCGCCTATTGTAGAAGATCGCCTTTTTGGGAGAATTTCATAAGTTTGGGAGGAGGTGCATTTCAGTGTTATCGATGTCCGTTTGGGATTCCAAGTCTGGGAATAGCTTCATATGGTGACTCTGGTACTGGGAGCACGATCGGAAGTGGATTTGGAGGTTCGTAGGTCATTTTGGAGTCATTTGGCTAAAGTTAGAAATTTGAATGTTTTTGAGAAGTTTGACCGAAAGCGAACTTTTTGGTATCAGGGTCGGAATCCGATTCTGGATGTTAGAGTAGCTCCGTAATGTCAAATAGGTCTTGTGTGCAAATTTTGAGGTCAATCGGCTTTGGTAGGTTTCGGCATCGAATGTAGAAGTTAGAAGTTCTAAAGTTCATCGAGTTTGAATTGGAGTGTGATTCGTGATTTTAGCGTTATTTGATGTGATTTAAGGCCTCTAGCAGGTCCGTGTTATTATGTGGGACTGGTCCGTGTGATTGGACGGGGTCCCGGGGGCCTCGGGTGGATTCCAGATAGTTAACGGATCAAATTTGGAGTTAGAAGAAGACATTAGGTGCCGACATCTTGTGTAATCTCATCTGCGAGCTTTTGGCCGCAGGTGCGAGCAGCAGAAGCGGCAGAGAAGTCACAGAGGCAAAGCAGGGCCGCCCAGTGAAGGATCACACTTGCGGAGATTGGCCGCATCTGCGCAAGCGCAGAAGCGGAAAATGCCTCGCAGAAGCAGAAGAAGGCGCATGAGCAGAAGTGTTTTCACACCTGCGGAGCCGCAGAAGTGGCTACTGGACCGCAGGTGCGGAGATCGCTAGGCAGAATGCACTAATTAGCAGGGTTTGGCCATTTTTGCTCATTTTCTCCCTTCTTGGGCAATTTTAGGAGCTTCTTGAGAGGGGCTTCCACCTAGCAACTTGGAGGTAAGTTAATCCCACATATTGTAAGTTAAATACATGATTATATATGGATTTGAACATGAAAATTTGTAGAAATTGTGGGATTAGGAATAAAACCTAGAAATTGATATTTTGGATTTTCACCACGAGTTTGGGGATGGAATTGGGAACAAATTATATATTTGAGTTCATAAGGTTATGGGTAAAGTTAATATCCGAAAAAATTCGGAATCCGGGCACGTGCGAGAGTGATTTGTCAACTTCTAGAGTGGAGTTGAGAATTTATATAAATTGAATTGTTATGAGTATTAGGGTATATTTTCATTGGGTTGCCCGTTATTTGGCTAGTTTTGGAGCATTGGAGCATTGATTTGAGTCGTCGGAAGGGCTTGGAAGCCGGTTATGGAACTTCAGAGCTGGGTAAGTCTCCTTTCTAACCTTGTAAGGGGGAATTATCCCCATAGGTGAAATAAATTTTATGTGCTTCTAACTGTGGGGGGCTACATACGCACGAGGTGATGAGAGTCCGTATGTAGCTACTAGTTATGCCTATGTCCGGGTAGTTTTAGGCTTACATCATGCTTTGTTGACATTATTGTTGATATATGTTTATTGTTTGCCTTGAGAAGAAGTGAGATTGAGTTTTCTTAGTAAATGTCTTGAAAAGAGTTGAAATTGAAGAATTTGAGGTCTTAAAAGTTTTCATTTGGACTTCGTATATTTTGAAAAAAATTGAAAGAATATTATAATAGCTTAATAAATCTATGTGTAATTTTCTTAAAAAGCTACAAGCTGAATTTCCCTTATTTTTAGAAGAATCAAGAAAGAGATATGATTTTTAATGTTAAATTTATATTTGACTGTGTCTCAACTGTGATCCGTGAGCGGGGTGATTCCATATATTTTTACCGCATGGCACATATGATATGTGATCTGGGTATTTCCTTCTACTACTCTTATCGGATCGGGCCATTCGCCTCGGCAGGTTTTATGTACCACACTCTCATGGGAGCGAGCCGTTCGCCTCGGCAGGTTATAGATGCATCTATGGTTCGCGTCGTTCGACCCTCGGCAGTGCACATTTTACTTTTATGTTGGATCGGGCCGTATGCCTCGGCATTTCGTATATATATACATATATCATTCTCATGGAATTCATCTGTAACATTTGGCTAGAAGCTGGTGTATCTGAGGATTTTTCCCTAAATTGCAATATGATAACCTCTTGATGATAGCCACTATACCTTTATATATATATATATATGTTCCAGATACGGAGGGAACTTGCTAGTTGAGAACTTGAGAAAAATTATGAAGAAGGGAATTGTACCACGTATTTGAAACATGTTTATTTCAAATAATCGCTCTACTTTATATTTATTCACCTCTTTACTGTATTTGATTTTATTGGACCACTAGTAAGTGTCGAGGCCGACCTCTCGTCACTACTTCTTCGAGGTTACACAGGATACTTACTGGGTACACGTTGTTTTTGTTCTCATACTACACTTGCTGTGCATTCTTTTGTTGCACAGGCACATGTATGTCTAGTGGCCTAGTTGGGCGCAGCGGCATGGTTGATACGGAAACTTAGGTGAGTTTCACCTCTCGAGATGACCCACAGCCACCAGAGTCTCCTTTAGAGTATTGTATTGTATTTTCTCTACTGTCCAATTTGTATTTCGGACGCTTATTGTATTACATTTGTTTCTTAGAGATTGCTCATGCACTTGTGACACCGAATTCTAGGATGACCATGGGATTGTAAAGTTTTAAAATTGTAAAAAAATTTTAATTATTCTGTAAAGATTACCTTTTATCAGTTAGACTGAAGGAAAGTTATAGTTTTCACAAATACTAAAACAAGAACTATGCTAAGTATTTATGGTTAGCTTGCCTGACAGCGGTGTCCGACGCCATCACGACCCTTAGTGGATTTTGGTCGTGACAGTGTCACTAAGCCATTTATACATAATCAGTCTAGCTGAAACGACTATAACAGTTTGGATCCAAATACAACGAAAGAAAATCAGCTTCAGGGTGCCAAGGTATTTTCGAAGATTGGCTTGAGATCTGGCTATAACCAGTTGAGGATTATGGCATCCGATGTCCCTAAGGCAGCTTTCCGCACTCGGTACGGGCATTATAAGTTCTTGGTGATGTCATTCGGATTGACAAATGCCCCAACAACTTTCATGGATTTGATGAACCGAGTGTTCAGACCTTATTTGGATTCCTTCGTGATCGTCTTCATTGATGATATTTTGATTTATTCTCGGAGCCAGGAGGAGCATGAGCAGCATTTAAGAGTGGTTCTTCAGACTTTGAAAGATAGTCAGTTGTATGCCAAGTTTTCGAAGTGTGAGTTCTGGTTGAGTTCAGTTTCTTTCTTGGGTCATGTTGTTTCAGCAGAGGGTATTCAGGTGGATCCAAAGAAGATAGAGTTAGTCAAAAACTAGCCTAGACCCACATCAGCTACAGAGATCCAGAGTTTCTTGGGTTTGGCAGGCTAATACCGTCGGTTTGTGGAGGGGTTTTCATCTATTTCTGCCCCGATGACCATGTTGACCTAGAAGGGTGCCCAGTTCAGGTGGTCGGACGAGTATGAGGCGAGCTTTCAGAAGCTCAAGACAGCTTTGACTACGGCGTCGGTGTTGGTTTTGCCCACAGGTTCAGGGTCATATACAGTTTATTGTGATGCATCTCGCATTGGACTTGGTGCAGTGTTGATGCAGGATGGCAAGGTCATTGCTTATGTTTCACATCAGTTGAAGATTCATGAGAAGAACTACCCAATCCATGATTTGGAGTTAGCAGCCATTGTTCACGCACTGAATATTTGGAGGCACTATTTATATGGCGTGTCATGTGAGGTGTTCACGGGTCACAAGAGTTTGCAATACTTGTTCAAGCATACGGAGCTAAACTTGAGGTAGAGAAGGTGGTTAGAGCTACTGAAAGACTATGATGTCACCATCTTATATCTTTCGGGAAAGGCCAAATGTGGTGGCCAATGCTTTGAGTAGAAAGTCAGCCAGTATGGGCAGTCTTGCATATATTCCGGTCGGTGAGAGGCCGTTTGCTTTGGATGTTCAGGATTTGGCCAATCAGTTTATGAGGCTGGATGTCTTCGAGCCCAGCCGTGTGTTAGCTTGTACAGTCGCTCGTTCTTCATTATTGGATTGCATTCGAGATTGGTAGTATGATGATCCCCATTTGTGTGTCCTAAAAGACACGGTGCAGCACGGTGGTGCCAAGCAGGTTACAGTTGGAGATGATAGAGTTTTGAGCCTGCAGGGTCGAGTTTGTGTGCCTAATGTTGATGGACTTCGAGAGTTGATTCTAGAGGAGACCCATAGTTCCCGGTACTCTATTCATCCGGGCGCCGCTAAGATGTATCAGAATTTGCGGCAGCATTATTGGTGGAGGAGGATGAAGAAGGATATTGTTGCATATGTGGCTCGGTGTTTGAATTGTCAGCAGGTAATGTACGAGCATCAGAGTCCTGATGGTTTGTTTCAGAAGATTGAGATTCTTGAGTGGAAGTGGGAGCGTATCACTATGGACTTTGTTGTTGGACACCCATGGACTCAGAGGAAGTTCGACGTAGTATGGGTTATTGTTGATAGGCTGACCAAGTCAGCGCATTTCATTCCGGTGGCAGTCTCCTATTCCTGAGAGGTTAGCTGAGATCTATATCCGGGAGATTGTTCGTCTTCATGATGTGCTCGTGTTTATCATTTCTGATCGAGGTATGCAGTTTACCTCGCATTTCTGGAGAGCAGTTCCGCGTGAGTTGGGCACACGGGTCGAGATGAGCACAGCATTTCATTCTCAAACGGACGGACAGTCCGAGCGTACTATTCAAATTTTGGAGGATATGCTCCGAGCTTGTGTTGTTGACTTTGGAGGCTCGTGGGATCAGTTTTTTCCATAAGCGGAGTTTGCATACAACAATAGTTACTGATAACGTCCAAATCCACTACTAAAAAGTAATAGACACGGTCGCATGAAATATAATTTACCCAACTATGAGTCGGGGTCGAATCCCACAGAGAACAATGTGTAGGCGATTAGGAATGTAAGAAAATTATCGCTTATCGCGCAATGGCAAACACTAAGAATTTGGTTTTGAAAATGTTTTATATCTAAATGCGGAAATGTAAACTAACCTAGAAAGCAAGTAAAATGATCAATGGCTACAAGTATGAATGCATCGGGAATTACACTCAAGTAACGATCCAATGTATTTCACGATTTTACAAATATGAGCGAGTTTATGTTAATTAGCCACGGATAATAATTCTTAATTATCTTCTTTCGAAGACTAACAAGACTTCCTAATTGAATTATCCCTAAAACAATTAGAAGATTAAGCACACCCGGAATGGCTACAAGTAGCTCAATCCTATCCCTAGGTAGAATCTATAAAATGAGGGTTAACGCCTCAAGTTCTTGTTAATTAATCTTTCCCAACCCCAAACTATCTTTTCAAAAATTAATTCGGAGTTAATGGGCGAGTCCTAGGGTTAGCTAATCCCTTTGGAAACATTAAAGAACAAGAATAATTAAAATAACAATAACTCACTTCATAAAAGAATAAAAATCATTCAATACATAAGCACAACAAGGTATTTAATCCATACTTTAAATATGAATATTTCCATAAACAAGATTCAAGTGTTGGAAATAAATACTACACACTTAAATATTCAATACAAAGCAAGGAAATGAAGAAGTAAACATAAATGGGTAAGAAATCTTAACCACAAGCTTCAATCTTCAAAACCCAAGTGTGTGTGCAAAACCCCAGCTTCAATACTTGTTCTCTCTAACTCTATGAACTGAAAATAAGCCAAAGATATGCCAAAGATCTCAAGAGGATCCCTAAAATATCTGTTTGGACGAGCATAAAATGGTTTGGGGTGAAGACTTGTGAAATGCCAATTCTGCCCAGGTCTGATGCACGATTTCCGCACCTGCGGAAGAATCACCGCAGGTGCGGCTCCGCATAAGCGGAACTCTCATCGCAGAAGCGGCGTTGGTCAATTGCGTTGTCACCGCAGATGCGGTTCTTTTCTTCGCAGAAGCGTGATCGCTTCTGCGCCTTTTCCTCCGCAGAAGCGAAAATCCCAATCCAGGCCTACACCGGAGAAGCGGTCGAAATTACGCAGAGGCGGGGTCGCTTCTGCGACCAAACTTCCGCAGAAGCGGAATCACGGGTAGTTTTGCATAATTTCACTCTCTTTTCCTAAACTCCACTTCAATTCAATCCCAATCACTTCGTAGCATTATTTACCTGAAAATCTGACAACAACCACCATAAACAACCTCATTGTATAATTAAAAGGACATAAAAGCTAAGGAAAAGAGGCTAGAATGAGTGGTAAAATCACCACTCAACAGTTACCAGTCGATCATTCAGGTGGCTCCTTATGAGGCTTTATATGGTAGGAGGTGTCGGTCGCCGGTTGGGTGGTTTGAGCCGGGAGAGGCTCGGTTGTTGGGTACGGATCTGGTACACGATGCCTTAGACAAGGTCAGGATCATTCAGGATAGGCTTTCTACAGCTCAGTCCAGGCAAAAGAGTTATTGTCACGGCCCAAAATCCACTAAGGGTCGTGATGGCGCCGGACACTACTGTCAGGCAAGCCAACCAAATTACTTAATCAAATTCTCATTTTAATACTTTTGAAATCTAGGATTTTCCTTCAAATTTAGCAATTTAAAAGATAATTATCTCAAATCAAATTTAAATGATAAGCAGTTAATACAAAATACTTCAAACCATCCCAGAACCCGGTGTCACAAGTACATGAGCAATTTCTCAGAAAAATCAATAAAGTACAACAACTGTCCGGAACACAATATTGGACAGAAAATAAATACAGATAATTGAAAGAGACTCTACTGACTGCGGGTCGCCTCGAGAAGTGCAGCTCACCTAAGTCTCTGTGTCCACGATGCTGCTACACCCAGTAGGCCACTGCTAAGCTAGGATTTTACCATAATTATACCCCTTACTTGCTATTGCTTTTGTTACAAATTTGCCACAAAATAGTCCCAAAAGGCTTACAAGTTGCGCTTGATTGCAGGTTTGAGCAAAAAGGTGACAAATGTCAAAGAGCGGCTCAAAACGGAGTGAAACTTGCCAAGTGTCAAGAACAAGTGAAGTTGAGGAACAGGAAGACCTAGCGCGGACCGCACTGATTTGCCACGCGGCCGCGCTAGGAGATTCAGTGAGGGGTAATTTGAGGTGCAAGCCACGCGGCCGCGCTCCATTTCTGCACGGTCCGCGCAAGGGAAGTTCAGGGAACCACCAGTGCAGGCTTAAGTCCCACTCGGCCGCGCTACATATCAGTGCGGTCCGCGTGAAAGAGATTCAGAGACATGGAGATTTGACCAAGTCAAGCTATGCGGTCGCGCCCCATTCCTGCGCGGTCCGCGCCGACCTTCTACCGCGGCCGCGCTACATTTCTGCTCGGTCCGCGGCCCCCCAGCTTCAGAGATGAGATTTGATAGTTCAAAGTACCTACGCGGCCGCGCTACCTTTTTGCGCGGTCTGCGCTGACCCCGCAGGGGTATTTATGTCCATATTTTTCAGCTCGGTATAAATAGATCTTTTGACCATTTTTAGGTTAAGTTTTAGATTCTAAACAAGAGCTGCGCTCGTAAGAAGCATTGTATAGCCTATTTTGGCAATTTTCCTCTTCAATATCATAATTTTAATTAGTAATCAATCATTATGTTATTTTCATCATCTATTTCTACTGTTTCTTCTTTAATTATGTCTAGCTAAACCCATTAGCTAGGGTTGTGGCTCAACCCTAATGTGGGTAGTTAATGGGTGTTTCATTCTAGGGTGAGATTGAGATTGGTTATTTGTTATTTGGGTTAATTTTGTGTTTAAATCTAGAATTTGTGGTTGCAAACATGAATTTAAGCTTAGTGGGTCTAACTCTTCTTGAGAAAGAGAGTCATATGACCCTAAAAGTTGACCCAACAAGGAATGGGAGGGACCCATGAGAATGGTAGTCCTAATTAACGGGTTAAACCTCGAAAGAGTAACTACCCTACTTGAGCCTTGGTTGCCCGGTCTAATTGGCCTACCTAATTGGTCTCGAGAGAGTCAATTGGGCAAAATCGTTCTCTCTATCGAGAGGTGTGAGAATGAGTGCAATTGTGCAACGGCTATAGCAATAAACCCAGATTTATCAATCTCCATTTAGTAGCTTCTACCCGTTAGCTAGCCACCTAGGTAGTGTCACGACCCTAGTGCCTTTTTCCTATATTAAGCACAACTTAGCAATATTTTCCTAGCATAATTTACTTTAAATCATTAGTCTATGAGAGTAGTTTAAAAAGAAAACCCCAAAAATGTGTGAAGCGACATTAGAAGCAGAACCGCAACTCTAGGCTAGACAGATATTCTAACTTCTTTACTAGCTCTCTATGGAAATTCGACCCCGATCCACTATTCGGGTATTAGTTATTGCTACCCACTCTTCCTACCATTGTGTAGTGTTGAGATGGCCGCAATCAACTTTTTGGCGCCGTTGCCGGGGAGCTTACGGAGTTAACTATCGGTTTAGCTAGTTTTGCGTTTTGCTTCTCTTTCCTTCTTGTTTACTAATTCTGTTTGTCTCGATCAATCAGGTACTATGGCTCTCAATGCAAACGACCCTCTTGGCAATGTGAATGCGGGGGAGGAGGTAGATGATCTTGAGCCCGAAGAGGTTATACCACCTCAAGTTCCACGTAGAGGCCGTCCGGCCAACGCAAATGACAACAATCCTATTCCAGACCCTCCTCCGCCACCGCCAAGAGCAGTCCCAAGAGTTCTTCCAAATCAAGGGTACGCGAGTGCCATTGTTCCTCCTCGAATCCGGGCGGGGAACTTTCAAATCACTAATGTCATGTTGACCTTGTCGAGCAAAGAGGGTATTTTACGGGCGCCTCCGACCAAAATGCATACAGGCACTTGAAGGGGTTCGTAGATACTTGTTGGGGCAGCAAACAAACAAACGTGTCAGAGGATGCATTGAGATTGAGGCTTTTCCCGTTTTCTCTTCGGGGTAAAGCGTTGGACTGGTTAGAAAGGCTACCCAATCATTATATCACCACATGGGATGAATTGGCGGACAAATTTATTGCCAAGTTCTTTTCTCCAAGTCATATGGCAGATCTCCGGGATGAGATTCTAGCTTTCAAGCAAATGCCAACGGAACCATTGCACGAGATCTTGGAACGATATAGAACAATGGTGAAGGAGTGCCCTAACAATGACACGACTGAGGCGATGATCCAGCAGACTTTTCATAGGGGCATCAACACCACGAATCAGTGCATTGTAAACCCATTGGCCGGTGGAAACTTTATGAAACTTTCTTACCAAGAAGCTTGTGATGTCCTTCATGAAATGGCCGACACTTCTTCGGCATGGCAAAGCCGAGCAAATGTGCCCCAAGGTGACCCCACGGTCATCCATTTGCACAAGGAATTGAATGACCATGGCCAAGCTATTGCCGAACTTACAACAACAATGAATCAATTGGCGAAGGCGCAATTGCAACAAGTTCAAAGCCCGCGCCAAGTCAATGCAATGGAGAATGTTTCTATGCTAAAAAGGAGGCAAAGAGGGCAACAACAACCTCAAGGTAATGGTGAGCAATTTGACAACAACAATGATGGTGGTGGTTATTCGAACGAGTGTTATGATGATCAAAGTGAGGAATGCCAATATGTCAATAACTACCAAGGAAATAGAGGAAATCAAGGGAATCAACAATGGCGCCCCCAAGGCAATTGGGGCAATCAACAAGGTGGCGGAAATTGGAATAACAATAATCAACAACAAGGTGGTAACAATTGGAACAATAACAATCAGAACAACAATTGGGGTAATCAAGGTAACAACCAAGGCAATTGGAACGGGAACAACAACAATTGGAGCAACAACAATAGCAATCAAGGAAGGTGGAATAATGGTGGTAAGGGGCAAGGCTTTCAAAGGCCCCCCATGTTCCAACAACCAAACAATCCACCCCCCTTTCAGTCGCAAGGGCCTAGTTCTTCCGGGAGTGATATGGGACGGATAGAGATGATGTTCGAGCAGATGATGAAAAAGAACCAAGATTCTGACGCACAATTGGCTTCACATAACACATCCATCCGGAACCTAGAGGTGCAAATAGGACAAATTTCTCAAGCTATAAATACCCGTCCTAAGGGTGCGCTACCAAGCGACACGGTAGTGAACTCGAAGGGAGGTTATAATCATGTGATGGCAGTTACAACTAGAAGCGGAAGGGGCAGTGATGTGCAAGCCTCAAATGAAAATCAAGT
>NW_017670540.1:0-1998 GCF_001879085.1 Nicotiana attenuata
AATTGTCCTAATACCCAGCCCAAAACCACCCTGACCCGGTCCACCTTCTCCCCTCACCATCCAAACGACCTCGTCTCGTTTAAGAGCGATCAGGACCGTCGAGGATCTTTGATCCAACGGCCCTGAAGTGGGCTTTAATAAATATATCTATGTCTGAAACTCTCACCCCCCCCCCCCCCCATCTCGTCTCTTTCAGAGACCAATTCACCCCAAACCCTAGTTAGCCCGCCGCCCCTTTCTCCCACCGCCTTGGGGTGGCGGCACCAGTCCCAATCCCCACCAAATTAACAACCCTGAACCCCCTTCTCTCCCTCACTCAAGAAATCTACTTCATTTCCTTCGAATCTCCCCGTATCTTCTCGAATCTTGATTTGAAGATGAGAACCCTAAAAACCCAAAGTCCAAATCAGCGGGTTTTCTGAAGATTTTGGACTGTAATGGCCTTTATTCGTGTGTTTTCACATGAAAACACACGATTAAGGGCTATTCCGGTCAATAATTTGAAGAAGTCCGCCAAAGTTTGTCGAATCGGCTCCTAGCTAGTTTTTAGGTATCTTCTTTGTTCATTTTCGTTTGTTTATTTGTCTTTTCTTCTGTGTTTCTGCTTCATCTCCTCTTCTTGTTTTTTTAGTTGTCCGGGGTTTCTATTATTCATGCTTGATTAATCCGGGCTCCTGCTTAATTAGATAGTTCGTCTAACAATTTAGTTAATTCCCTTTTGTCAATTAGCAGTAATTTAGTTCAGGGTCTTAGTTATGAAAATTATTCCAGTACTTGTATTGTTTTGCCTTTCAAAAGCTTATAGAATCTAGGGATTTTTAATGCATGGTTTGGACTCTAGTTTGTTGTTGACCCATTTGGCAGGTGTGGCCCGTTTAATTTGGTCTATTTAGTTGGGGTCAGTCCGACACGTTTGAATTTCTGAGGTAATTTTCAGAAGGATAAAGGGTAATTCAGGAAATTGGCATAGGGAATCTGTATATAACTGCCTAGGGAAGCTTCTAGGAAGCTGGGTTGGGGCTGTTGTGTTAGTTTGGAAATTATATTAAGGGTAGTTGAGCAAAGAAGAGAATTTACTAGGTGTGTCTAGGCAAAAAGGAAAATTGGAAAAGGGCCCATATGCAAAACTGAAAATTTGAGGCTGCCCTACTTGCCTTGCCTATAAAGGCATCTATTCTTGCATTTCAAGGCAGAGAGAAAAAAAAAGAAGCTTAAGAGATAAAAACTCTTAAAAATACAAGGCGGCTGCAAAAACTACTGTTTCATTGAGTCTCCTTGGTGATTTATGAGATTTCCAACTCCTGAAATGAATCCTGGTTTTCTTCTTTGATTTTTAAATTTCCAACCTGCTGAAGCAATCTTTGGTCCATTGAGTGTTCGAGATGGATTAATATTGGTGTGTGGAAAGTTTTTTTGGAGTCAAGCTGTGTTGAGTTTTACTGTTATATTGGATTTGGAATTGATTTCATGGTTTCAAGTGTTAAATCTGGACTGAGCTGTTGCTGTTGTTGATCTCTGCTGCTAATATTGTTGATCCCTCTTTGCTTCTTTGTTCCCTCAATCTCAGGTACACATCTCTGAAATTCAAACAATGTGATCTTCAAATTGGGAGTCGAGAAATGGAATAGAATGTTTTGATGTTTGAGTGTCGAACTGTTGGTTCTTAATCAGCTTTTAGTCTGTTTCTTTTCCTTTCTGTTTCATGCTTTTCTTTAAAAGTGATGTTATTTACCTTAGGATCTGGACATGTTCTATTTGAGTAGTAGTTGTTCATAGTCTAGCTTACTGGTTTATTCTATTTCATGTTATTCGTGTTGTTTTTCTCCTTTAAGGATTGGAGCTGAATTTTGTTGATATGACTGATTCAAGGTTTTGGATCGTTAAACATGTACTAAGTAACAATTTCTTAGTTTGCTATAGTATACTTGGATCTAGTATGCAGAATGGATAGGTATTTGTTTGAAATGGGACTTGGTTTATTGATTTCAGGGGTATTAT
>NW_017670540.1:5535-16612 GCF_001879085.1 Nicotiana attenuata
ATTTGAGTTCGTGGGGGAATGGGTAATCGGGTTTTGGTTCGAACCTCGGGTTTGACCACGTGGGCCCGGGGGCGATTTTGACTTTTTGGGTAAAACTTTGGAAAACTCATTTTCATGCATTGGGGTTGATTCATTTAGTGTTTATTAATGTAATTAAGTAATTTGTGATTAGATACGAGCGAATTGGCGGAGGAATCAAGGGGTAAAACTATAATTGAGGCTTGAGTTGTGTTCAAGGCATCGAGGTAAGTGTTTGGTCTAACCTTAGCTTGAGGGATTAGGAGTTGAGTTATATTTGCTATGTGTTTTCTTGTGGAGTACGACGTATAGGCATGGTGACGAGTATCTATGCGTCGGTGTCGAGCATGACCGTGAGTCTTAAATTGATATTTGTTGTATTCTTGAATAATACTGTGGTTGCAAATTGTGAGGTGATCCGTGGTATTGAGCAAAAACTTGGATTATTTTCATAGAAGTTATTTATGAGTTAGAAATGGTGATAATGGAGATGTTTAGAAGTTGAATTGAGATTGGTTATAGCTGGTTCTCCCTTGCCGGGACGAGTATACTTGTACTGTTGAGTTCCCTTGCCGGGATAGAGAAAATTATGGTTAATCCCTTGCCGGAATTTTTGTTATGACTAATGTAAATTGTATACTTGGAACAGGTTGCACGCCGCAACATATATTATATTGAATCGGGTTGCATGCCGCAACAGATATTATAGTGGATCGGGTTGCACGCCGCAACAGATATTATATTGGATCGGGTTGCACGCCGCAACAGATATATTATATTTATTGGATCGGGTTGCACGCTGCAACGGTTATATATAAATACATATGGATCGGGTTGCGCGCCGCAACAGTAGTGTTATTATATTGTTTTGGATACCGTGTTGTTCCTTCATATTTATTTAGTTTCTACTATGTGGAACTATTTCCCCGAGGCATGTACCCCCTCCCTTTTAACTGCTCATTACTTGTTTGTTTTTTTGCAATATATTATATATGTCTGCACAGGTTTATCTAGGGTCTAGTCCTAGCCTCGTCACTACTTTGCCGGGGTTAGTCTAGGCACTTACCGGCACATGGGGTCGGTTGTGCTGATACTACACTCTGTGCTCTTTTGCACAGATCCAGGTACCCGTCAGCAGCAGTAGCTCGGGAGCCAGCCTTCAGTCCACCGAGACTCCGAGGTAGCCTTGCACGCGTCCGTAGGCCCGGTGTCTCCTCTATCTTATATTTCATTCTGTTATCTCATGTTTTCGGGACAAACAGTGTTATATTTCTTTCAAACGATTGTATTTAGTACTCTTGTAGTCCGTGGATGTTGTGACACCAGTTCTTGGATAGAGGCACATGTTGATTTTCGCATTTTGTTCGGATAATATAATTGAAGTCCTCCGCTGTAATTCATATTCTATTGTTATTTGAATATTTATCGCTTGTTGTTATAAATGATAGAAAGGATTTAAAAGAAAGGAATTCGGAGTTTATGTTGTGTGGCTTGCCTAGTTTCTATGAGTAGGCGCCATCACGACCCCCGAGGGTGGGAAATCCGGGTCGTGACAAGTTAGTATCAGAGCTCTAGGCTACATAGGTCTCACAATTCACGGACAAGCTTAGTAGAGTCTGAGGGATCGGTACGGAGACGTCTGTATTTATCCCCCAAAGGCTACAGAGTTAGGAAAAATCTCATATCTTTTCTCTCCTATCGTGCGGTTTGTTTTCTCAATGCTGGTTGAATTTCTATTCTGTTCTCCCGCAGATGCCGAGAACACGCGCTTCCTCATCCGCTGACCAGCAGCCCGAGCCCCTAGTAGCAGCTCCCATGAGGGGCAGAGGGCGAGGCCGAGGCCGTGCTAGAGGTCAAGGCAGGGGTAGAGCATAGCCCAGGGCAGCAGGACCACTGGCGGAGCCTCAGGTTGACTTTGACGAGGAGGTTCCGGCCCCAGCTCCAGCAGTTCCGGTGGGCCAAGCTCAGGTCCCAGAGGGGTTTATTGCTACCCCTGTTCTTCAGGACGCTCTGGTCCGATTGGTGGGTCTCATGGAGAGTGTCACCCGTGCAGGCTTGTTTCCTGTAGCACTAGCCACTTCTCAGGCTGGATGAGGAGCCCAGACTCCTGCTACACGTACTCCGGTGCAGGTAGCTCCCCCGATTCAGACTCCAACAGTTCAGCTAGTTGGAGCAGCTCAGCTGGGTGTGGTAGCCCAGGCCGGTGATGGAGCAGCTATGTCTGCCAATGCTTTATGGAGATTGGACAGGTTCACCAAGCTCTTCACTACTACCTTCAGCGGTGCGTCTACTGAGGATCCCCAGGATTATCTGGACAGATGCCACGAGGTTCTCTGGAACATGGGTGTTGTTGAGACCAATGGGGTTGATTTTGTTACCTTACGCTTGTCTGAATCCGCCAAGACTTGGTGGAGGGATTATTGCTTAGCTAGACCAGCAGGATCGCCAGCCTTGACCTGGGAGCAGTTCACGCAGCTATTTCTGGAGAAGTTTCTCTCTATTACCCAGCGAGAGGCCTATCGGAGACAATTCGAGCATCTCTAGCAGGGATCCATGACAGTCACCCAGTATGAGACCAGGTTCATTGACTTAGCTCGCCATGCCCTTATTATACTTCCCACTAAGAGGGAGAGAGTGAGACGGTTTATTGATGGACTCATCCAGCTGATTCGTCTCCAGATGGCTAGGGAGGCTGGGAGTGAGATATCCTTCCAGGAGGCGGCCAATGTGGCCCGGAGGTTGAGATGGTATTATCACAGGGTGGTGGTCATAGGGCAGACAAGAGACCCCGTCAGTCAGGCAGATTCAGTGGTGCCTCGTCTGGAGGCAGAGATTCGTATGATAGGGGTCATCCTCCTAGGCCCTTTCACTCAGCACTCCAGGTTTCTCACGGTGCCTCAGGTGGCCGTGGTTTTCACACGCACTATTCTGATCAGTAGCCCTACAGTGCACCGCCAGCTCCTATCAGTGCACCGCCGCTTCAGAGTTTTCGGGGTGGTCATTCAGGTCTACCGGGGCAGCAGTCTCAGCAGCCGAGGACTTCTTACACTTGTGGTGACATAGGTCACATTGCTAGGTTTTGCCCTCGAGCACCGAGTAGCTCTCAGCATCAGGGTTCCCGTGCCATGGTTCAGGCACCAGGTGTTCCACAGCCCGCCCAGTCAGCTAGGGGTGGGGGTAGAGGTGCTAGAGGTGGAAGTAGAGGTACTACAGGTGGATCTCAGGCCGCTAGAGATAGAGGCCAGCCAGCTACAGGCCGTCCCAGAGAGGTAGATCAGAGTGGTGGGGCCCAGCCCCGATGTTATGCTCTTCAGGCCAGGCCCGAGGCTGAGGCTTCAGATGCAGTTATTACAAGCACGGTTCTGGTTTGTGATAGAGATGCTTCCATGTTATTTGATCCGGGGTCTACGTATTCGTATGTGTCATCTTATTTTGCCCCGTACTTGGTCATGCCTGGTGATGCATTGAGTGTTCCTGTTTATGTGTCTACACCGGTGGGTGATTCTATTATGGTCGATCGAGTCCATCGCTCTTGTATTGTGGTGATTGGCGGTCATGAGACTCGTGTTTGTTGCTTTTAGACATGGTTGACTTCGATATTATATTGGGGATGGACTGGTTATCACCTTACCACGCTATCTTGGATTGTCACGCCAAGACTGTGACCTTAGCTTTACCAGGTATGCCTCGTTTAGAGTGGAGAGGGACTCCTGGTCATTCTACCCGTAGAGTTATCTCTTATGTGAAGGATCGACGTATGGTCGAGAAGGGGTATTTGGCCTATTTGGCGTATGTTCGTGATTCTAGTGCGGAGGTTCCCTCTATTGAATCTGTGCCCGTTGTTCGTGAGTTTCCTGATATTTTCCCTTCAGACCTGCTGGGTATGCCACCCGACAGGGATATTGACTTTTGCATTGATCTGGTACTGGGCACCCAGCCCACTTCTATCCCGCCGTATGGCGCCGCCTGAGTTGAAAGAGCTAAAGGAACAGTTGCAGGATTTGCTTGAGAAGGGTTTCATTTGACCCAGTGTTTTGCCTTGGGGTGCGCCGGTGTTATTTGTTAAGAAGAAGGATGGGTCAATGAGAATGTGTATTGATTACCGGTAATTGAACAAGGTTACAGTCAAGAATAAGTATCCGCTGCCGAGGATTGATGATTTGTTCGACCAGCTTCAGGGTGCCAAGGTATTTTCCAAGAATGACTTGCAATCTGGCTACCATCATTTGAGGATTAGGGCATCTGATGTCCCTAAGACAGCTTTTCGCACTCGGTACGGGCATTATGAGTTCTTGGTTATGTCATTCGGGTTGACAAATGCCCCAGCAGCTTTTATGGACTTGATGAATCGAGTGTTTAGACCTTATTTGGACTCGTTCGTGATAGTCTTCATTGATGATATATTGATATATTCCCGCAGCCAGGAGGAGCACGAGCAGCACCTTAGAGTGGTTCTTCAGACTCTGATGGATAGTCGGTTATATGCTAAGTTCTCGAAGTGTGAATTCTGGTTGAGTTCAGTTGCATTTCTGGGTCATGTCGTATTAGCAGAGGGTATTCAGGTGGACCCAAAGAAGATTGAGGCAGTCAAGAACTGGCCTAGACCAGCATCAGCTACAGAGATTCGGAGTTTCTTGGGATTGACAGGCTACTATCGTCGGTTCGTGGAGGGGTTTTCATCTATTGCAGCCCCGATGACCAGATTGACCCAAAAGGGTGCCCAGTTCAAATGGTCGGATGAGTGTGAGGCGAGCTTTCAGAAGCTCAAGACAGATCTGACTACGGCACCGGTGTTGGTTTTGCCCACAGGTTCAGGGCCTTATACAGTTTATTGTGATGCTTCCCGTGTTGGGCTTGGATCAGTGTTGATGCAGGATGGCAAAGTCATTGCCTATGCTTCGAGGCAGTTGAGGATTCATGAGAAGAACTATCAGGTTCATGATTTGGAGTTGGCAGCCATAGTTCACGCATTGAAGATTTGGAGGCATTATCTGTATGGCGTGGCATGTGAGGTGTGCACGGATCACAAGAGTCTTCAGTATTTGTTCAAGCAAAAGGAGTTGAATTTGATGCAGAGGAGGTGGTTGGAGTTGTTAAAGGATTATGATATCACCATTTTATATCATCCGGGAAAGGCCAATGTAGTGGCCGATGCTTTGAGTAGGAAGTCGGCCAGTATGGGCAGTCTTGCTTATATTCCGGTAGGTGAGAGGCTGCTTGCTTTGGATGTTCAGGCTTTAGCCAATCAGTTCGTGAGACTGGATGTTTCTGAGCCCAGTCGCGTGTTAGCTTGCACAGTCGCTCGTTCTTCATTATTGGAGCGCATCCGTGATCGGCAGTATGATGATCCCCATTTGTGTGTCCTTAGAGACACGGTGCAGAGCGGAGGTGCCAGGCAGGTTACCTTAGATGATGATGGAGTTTTGAGATTGCAGGGTCGAGTTTGTGTGCCTAATGTGGATGGGCTCCGAGAGTTGATTTTAGAGGAGGCCCATAGCTCCCGGTACTCTATTCATCCGGGCGCCGCGAAGATGTATTAGGATTTGCGGCAGTATTACTGGTGGCGTAGAATGAAGAAGGATATCGTTGCATATGTGGCTCGGTGTTTGAATTGTCAGCAGGTTAAGTATGAGCATCAGAGACCTGGTGGTTTATTTCAGAGGATTGAGCTTCCCGAGTGGAAGTGGGAGCGGATCACTGTGGACTTCGTTACTGGGCTTCCGCAGACTCGGAAGAAGTTCGACGCAGTATGGGTCATTGTTGATAGGCTGACCAAGTCAGCACATTTCATTCCTGTGGCGGTCTCCTATTCATCTGAGAGGTTAGCTGAGACATATATTCCGGAGATTGTTCGCCTTCATGGTGTGCCCGTATCTATCATTTCGGACCGGGGTACGCAGTTTACCTCGCGCTTCCGGAGAACAGTTCAGCGAGAGTTGGGCACACGGGTTGAGTTGAGCACGGCATTTCATCCCCAAACGGACGGTCAGTCCGAGCGGACTATTCAGATTTTGGAGGATATGCTCCGAGCTTGTGTTATTGACTTTGGAGGTTCGTGGGATCAGCTTTTGCCCTTAGCAGAGTTTGCCTACAACAACAGTTACCAGTCAAGCATTCAGATGGCTCCTTATGAGGCCTTATATGGTAGGCGGTGTTGATCTCTGGTTGGATGGTTTGAGCCGGAAGAGGCTTGGTTGTTGGGTACAGATCTGGTTCAGGAGGCCTTGGACAAGGTCAGGATCATTCAGGATAGGCTTCGTACAGCTCAGTCCAGGCAAAAGAGTTACGTAGACCGCAAGGTTCGAGATGTGGCTTTCATGGTCGGTGAGCGGGTATTGCTTCGAGTGTCGCCTATGAAGGGCGTGATGAGATTTGGGAAGAAGGGCAGGCTTAGCCCTAGGTTCATTGGCCCATTTGAGATTCTTGATCGAGTGGGAGAGGTGGCTTATAGACTTGCATTGCCACCGAGCTTATCAGCTGTGCATCCAGTGTTTCATGTGTCCATACTTCGGAGGTATCACGGCGATCCAGCCCACGTGTTAGATTTCAGCACTATCCAGTTGGACAAGGACTTGTCTTATGAGGAGGAGCCGGTGGCTATTCTAGACCGGCAGGTTCGTCAGTTGAGGTCGAAGAGTTTTCCTTCTGTTCGTGTTCAGTGGAGAGGTCAGCCTCTTGAGGCATCGACCTGGGAGTCCGAGTCTGATATGCGGAGCCGTTATCCTCATCTTTTTGCCGACTCAGGTACTTCCTTCTTCTGTCCGTTCGAGGACGAACGGTTGTTCTAGAGGTGGAGAATGTGATGATCCAAAGGGTTCATCACCTGTTTTTAATTGAATTCTGTGTCTCCGAGGCCTTGAAAACCTCATTTAGAGTTGCCTCGATTTGCGTGCGCAGTCCAGGCGCATAGCCGGAAAGCTTAAATATGAAATTCTGTGAAAAATGCTAAATTTTGATGTTAAAATGAATAAATTTGACCTTGGTCAACGTTTTGGGTAAACGGATCCGGACCCGTGATTTGACGGTCCTGGAGGGTCTGTAGGAAAATATGGGACTTGGGCGTATGCCCGGAATCGAATTTCGAGGTCCCAAGCCCGAGAAATGAATTTTTTTTTGTAAAATTGTTTTCTGAAATTGTTTAAGGAAATTTGAAATGAAAATCTATTAGAACGTGTTGGTATCGGGCCCGTATTTTGGTTCAGGCGCCCGGTACAGGTCTTATATATGGTTTAAGTCATTCCTGTGAAATTTGGTTGAAAACGGACGTCGTTTGACGTGATTCAGACCTAAATTGGAAAATTTGATGTTTTGTGAAGTTTGAAAGAATTCTTGAATTTTGAGGTTTAATTCGATGTTTATGATGTTATTTTGGCGATTTGATCGCACGAATAAATCCGTAGGATGTTTTTGAGGTTGTGTGTATATTTGGTTTGGAGCCCCGAGGGCTCGGGTGAGTTTTGGATGGGCCACGGGTTGCATTTTTGAACTTAAAATTTGCTGGTATGAACTGACCTGCAGGCTTCGCATTTGCGAAGCCAGCCTCGCAAATGCGAGACAACGCCTGGGTAGCCTTCTTCACAAATGCGAAGATTTCCATCGCAAAAGCGATGCCCGCCTAAATCCTCAGACATCGCAAATGCGATATTTCACTCGCAAATGCGAAAGCTGGGAAATTATGAAGGGTTCGCAAATGCGAACCCTGTTTCGCAATTACCACATCTGAGAGGTCGGGGTTCGCAATTGTGAACCCATGTTCGCATTTCCCATATCAGAGACCTGCAATTTTTACACTTAACCGATTTTGAACTTCATTATTCATATTTTCTCAAACCCAAACACACTTAGGCGATTTTCCAAGAACAAGTCCTCTTCCAAATCAATTGTAAGTTAGTTTTTACTCATTTCTTTCAATCATTAACATCTTTTAACATGATTTCAACCTAAGATCAAAGATTTTCATGGGGGAAATTGGGTGTTTTGGGTAGAACCTAAGTTTTTCAAAAATTGGGGATTTGGACCTCAATTTGAGGTCCGATTTCAAAATAAATTATATATTTGAGTTCGCGGGGGAATGGGTAATCGTGTTTTGGTCCGAACCTCGGGTTTTGACCACGTGGGCCCGGGGGCGATTTTTGACTTTTTGGGAAAAACTTTGGAAAACTCATTTTCATGCATTGGGGTTGATTCATTTAGCGTTTATTGATGTAATTTGTGATTAGATACGAGCGAATTGGCGGTGGAATCAAGGGGTAAAGCTATAATTGAGACTTGAGTTGTGTTCAAGGCATCGAGGTAAGTGTTTGGTCTAACCTTAGCTTGAGGGACTAGGAGTTGAGTCCTATTTGCTATGTGGTATTAGTTGTGTACGACGTATAGGCATGGTGACAAGTATCAATACGTTGGTGTCTAGCATGACCGTGAGTCCTTATATTGTGAATATCTTGATTTCATTGCATTCTTCATGCTTTGGTGATGACTTCGAGTTGTTGTGAAAAGTTTGTGGAAGGAATTGAGACCTTTGAACATCATGGAGCATTGGCTCGAGTTATATTATGGATTGTGAAAGTATATGAGATGATTGAACCCTTTGGAGCATTGGCTCAAGTGGTAAAGTGAGTTATGAAATAAAAGTGAAAGTAAGAGAAAGAGTTATTAAATTGTTCCCTTGCCGGGATATTGTTTCTTTGTGGATTATCTCCCTTGCCGGGACGTTGAGATTGTTAATGTTGTACCTTTGCCAGGATTTAATTGGTTAATTGTGTTCCCTTGCCGGGATTTCTATTATTATTTTATTTATTCCCTTGCCCCTTGTTTGTGATTGTTGTTTGGGTGAGGAAGAGTGTTAAAGCACGAAGGGTGATGTCGTGCATTGTTTGTTGTTGTAAGGAAAGAGTGTAAAGCACGAAGGGTGATGTCGTGCCGTACGATGTACCATTCTGTGCCGATTCTGTTGATGATATGTGAGGAAAGAGAGTAAAAGCACGAAGGGTGATGTCGTGCACATTTTATCATATAATTGCTTTGGTGAGGAAAGAGAGTAAAAGCACGAAGGGTGATGCCATGCACGTTTTTATTATATCATTGCTTGGTGAGGACGAGAGTAAAAGCACGAAGGGTGATGACGTGCATTTATTGATTTCTAATTCTTTATTGATTTCTGAGTTATGTTGCTTCTTTTGTTACTTGATGACTTTTACTCGGAGTTGTTATCTTTCCCCACAGCATGCTCCCCCTCCCATATTGATTGGTTATCTCTGTATCTCTGTTCCGCTGTACATATATAACTGCACAGGTTTATGTGGTATTCTTGTCTAGCCTCGTCACTACTTCGCCGAGGTTAGGCTAGGCACTTACTAGCACATGGGGTCGGTTGTGCTGATACTACACTCTGCACTGTGTGCAGATCCCGGAGTAGCATTTGGTCATCAGCAGTAGATTGGGAGCTATCCTTCAGTCCAAGACTCCGAGGTAGCCCCGCTGGCGTCCGCAGGCCCAGCGTCTCTTCTATCAGTTTTTATGTTCTGTTGTCATTTGTACTCGAGACAGACTATGTTCTTTTCTTTCAAACACTTATTTGTAGTAATCCTAGACAGTCCGTGGATGTTGTGACACCAGGTTCTGGTTAGAGGCATGTGTTGGTCTTCAGGATATTTGGGTTTTATATTTTATTTAAGACTTTCGCTAAATTTCATATTCCGCTGTTATTTATTTATTTATTTCCGGTTAATTTAATTGGTTAAAAAGGAATTAAAAACAAAAAGAGTTAATGATTTCTAAGATCGTGGCTTGCCTAGTTTCTACGAGTAGGCGCCATCACGACTCCCGAAGGTAGAAAATCCGAATCGTGACAAATACAGGAGCAAAGCAAGTTGTGAATCTGACCACTAGTTGGTCAGACCCACATCTAAGCAGGCCAGATCAATCAGTTCAGTACCAAAAACTATGAAACATGGTGATGATATGTCTGTCGTCGCAGAAAGAAACAACGGTGGATGGCATAGTCTTAGAATTTATAGATTATGTGTAGAATTAAGTAATTTAATTTCGAAGCAAACATTTATATAATAATTTTCCTTTTCTTTAGTCACATACCTTCCTCTCTTGACAAATGGTTCTGTTCAAAACAAGAGTATAAGAAATAAATAATCAGGGGCGGAGCTACTTTAGCTTAAGCGGTGTCATCCGGATCGGAAAATTTTGCTAAATATAAAGTATTTGATTAGTAGCAAGAACGACATAACTAATAAATAAATTGAAATGATGCTGCTCTTCACACACGAAGTCTCAGCTCAGACAGTCAATTGCTCGAAATAAATACTAGTGAGACGTTGTGGGTTCGAACCAAGTGGTTACGTCTGTTTTGTTTTTGAAGGTTTGAGCATTGTTGGCTTTTGGGTCTAGGGTCTAAGTGTCAAACAAAAGCAAAGAATTATTAATTTCAATGTCTTTTGGAATGTAATTATTTCGTCAAATTTAAGACCCTAACAAAAAAAAACCACTGCAATTTGTAATTTTGGAGATTTTGTGTGTTGCTTGCAACTATTTCTATTGTAAGTTATCTTGCTATCCTTTTTTTTCTTTTTTTTGGCGACAAAATTGATATATAAAACAAACGAATAGTCTTTTAGTGATTATGTTTGGTTCTTACCTACAAAAGAAAGTACTATTTTTAATTGGAATATTATAAGTCCATTCCAAAAGAGTAAATAAACACTCATTGAGGAGAGTTATAGTAATGTACTTTATTAATATGATTTGAACTGTATTTTTTTAGTATATGATATCATGTACTTTATTAATATGATTTGAACTGTATTTTTTTAGTATATGATATCATTATATTGGATTTTTCATCTATTTCTTTAAATACCGACACCGCTTACGAGAAATCCTGCGTACGACCCTGTAAATAATTTTATGATGTTAATTGTGATCACATATGCTAAGTGTTTGGTTCTGCCAACTTGAAGTTTCATGTATTTGCTTTGGTGTTGGGCCTAGACCATAGATTAGCCCAACCGGGCAGGCCCCAAGCTTATTTTAAGGGGGGGGGGGGGGT
>NW_017670540.1:16632-26026 GCF_001879085.1 Nicotiana attenuata
GGGAGGAAATTTTCACAAACCACTATTCTTTAGTGGTTATTAGGTAGTTGTAGCTTCCATTTACTATATTACTTCTTATAGCTATGTTTTTAGGTTTTTTAGAGTGTATTCGATGTATTTAAGCTACTGTATTCATGAATACAGTAGCATTTCTCTGGGTAAAACAGGGGATTACAGCTAGACAGATTATTGTATTCGATTGTATTCACGGCATGATACAGGGGATTACAGCTAGACATATTATTGTATTCAACTGTATTCACAATATGTATTTGTGAATAGAGTAACGTAAATAGCACAACTCATGGTCTATTCAGCTATTTTTAAACAGAAAGTGAATCAATTAATATAATAGACTCCTAATATAACTCAAACTCAATTATAACACACAAAATTTATATTTGAATACATATATACATCTGAATATATAAATTATATTAATTAAAACAAACATATGAATACATTCATGGAATACAACGAGACAGTGAATACAATGAAATACATGGAATATAGCGAGATACAATGAAATACAATGAAAAAAAAGACAATAAATACAATGAAATATAACAAGATACATTGAAATACACTTTAAAAAAGGTAACAGAATCTTCAAGTTGCTCATCCCCAAACTTCAGACGACCTATTTTTCGCCGACGATTTTCCGACGGCCCATCGGATTCCGACCATGATTCCATCAGCAGCGATGAGAGAAAGAAGAAGAAAACGAGAAAGATCGCTGAAGAACAAATTGCTAAGTTTTTCACCGACGATTTTCCGAAGACCCATCGGATTCCGACCATGATTCCATCAGCAGCGATGAGAGAAAGAAGAAGAAAAGGAGAATGATCGCTGGAGAAGAAATTTCTATGTTTTTGGCTAAGAAAGCCGTGAAAGTTGCCAAGAAGTTAAAGTCCCAGAAAATACCTGTTGACTACTCGGAAGAACGATCGACGGAGGAACTGATGAGAGAGAATCCATGAGTTTGTATTCATGGAGAAAACTAGCATTGAGAGAGAGAGGGTGGAGAAAAATCTGAAAGAATAAGAGAGAAAAATAATACAAAGCGTATTTTACGGCTTAAGGGTAGGAGGTAACCTTAAATAGATATTTGGCTATAAAAATTAAAAGATAGCCATGGAATATAATTTTTTAAAATGGTATTTATTTAAAATAAATAAGGTATCAACCTTTGCTATAGGAGGTAAAAATTCCTTTTAAAGGAAACCTGAGTGTAGAACATTTGGGCCAACTTTCAGGCCCAATGCCGTCATTAATTGGTATTAAGCAATAATTTTATACAGTTTCAAATCGCTGAATGCAATAACGATGAACTCTTTTTTGCTTGCCTTATAGATATCCACATTAGTTAATTAGTCATTAATCGTTTAAGAAGATAAGAATAGTGTTCACCTTGAAAATGGTAATAACAATTAGATTTGATTTTATGGTTCTAAAAATACGTGATTTATTTTTATGCTAGTTGTTAAGCAATAGATGCTAAGTAAGAGACTAGAAAATAAGATAAGAGCTTGAAGATAGTATGTTTAAGCAAACCGAGTGGCTAAGAATCGGGGCCTCGAGCCTGGTTATATGGGGCCTCGAGGTCGAGCTCGATGCTAAGTTATGGACAACCGGTAAAGGACTAACAACTTTGAGAGCTTTGATGAAGGCTCTGTATGATCAATAATGAACAATAAATGAAGAACAATTAATAAAACACAATAAATGTAAGCAATAAATAGAATCAAGGGAGAATGTATTTAAGTTATAGAGCAGAGAATGTTCTTGTATTCAATATTGTGTGTTGTGTCTTATGTTGTATCCTCCTTATAAAATGACAAGGGTCCCCTTTATATATGAGGGGGAGTCCCAACATAATACAGATGCATTTATTACAAAGATATGGGGCTGGTACAACCATTTAATGCCACGGTACGGGCTTGTACTAGCCTAATAGGCTTGGTCAGCTTTAATCAAGTGCCTAGGGAACGTCCCATCTCTTCATCATAGCTATCGATCTGCGCTGCTCCAGAGTCGAGCGTTCGGGAACCCTTCGAGGTTGCATCTCGAGCCTTGCCTCAAGCCTTAGGAGGCGTATCTATGGAGCATCGTAATGGCCATGAAATCAGCTCCTCTGATTTCACCTTATACAGATAGTCCCCGCGATTCCTAGAATAAAAATGATAGGAAACAATTTCGAACTCTTGCTTCTTTGATACTATTGCCATGACGTCAGTCTATCAGAACATTAAATGCATGACTCAAAAGTCGCGCAAGGGTCACTGTCAACACAACTATCGAGAAACCCATGAACCGCTATTGGTTCGGCCTTTCCGCTACCCATATGGCTTCTATAAATACCCCAACCGTTTAGTGATTCACACTTTTACAATATCTTCAAATTTTTAGAGCTACGTTCACCCTCTTTTGTATTCTTCTCTCTTCCGCTCTTGGTTCCTCACTTCTTTTCTCAGAAAACCTTTCTATTATCATGGCCAGAACCTCTAAAACAGTGCCTCGAAAAGAGGGTGCTGCTTCTTCGTCTCGACCATCTAAGGGCAAACCCAAAGTGGCCCCAACTGTTGAACAATGTACCCCTACTGAGTTCGACACTGTGCTCGATTTTTCTATCGAGAATCCCTCGTCTAAGCCAGGCCGATGCGAGCACGTGTCCTGGTATATTAGCGTCGTGACTAATATTGGTAGAGTGAAGGAAGACTGTCAATGGGAGAGGACAGTGCTAGTTGAGATTCCCAAATCTAATGAAAGCATAACAGCCCACAAGGCTGGCTTTCTTCATGTATATACATACCCATTTACTCTGGGTCTCGTCGACTCTACAGACCCTTCTTCCCTGGCGATAGATCCGGTTATTCTCGACTTCTGTCATGAGTATCAGGTGACGCTTGGCCAAATCTATCCATCTTTCTGGAGGATAGTCTATATACTCCGTTATTTTTTCCAACAAGTTCGAGGGTATGACCTTTACCCTTGACCACTTGATTAGACTATATAGCCCTCGTCTCTTTCGAGGTTTGATCAAGCTTCACCCTCGATCTGCGAAGCCATTCTTCTCGAGCATCGATGAGGACAAGGATCGGGGGTGGATGAGCCGGTTTGTCCGAGTGAGGACCTCGGACATTATCCCGGCCGAAAGGATGCCATTCCCGGAGAAGTGGAATATGGAGCGTAAGTGCCTCTCCCTCGAGCATGTTTTATTGCCTTCTTACCTTGTTATCAAAAAATGATCTTCCTTTTGATTATGCAGCCGCCGTTTGGTACCCCGACGCAGTCCAGGACCTATCGGGGTGGATTAGGAGGTTGAATTCTTCGTTTCCTTATCTCGAGCGTTCCTGGCACGACTTGGCCAAAACGCGGTGGCCAACCAAGAATCACGGTAAGCTTCTTATTGCTGTCTTTACTACGTTTCCGTATCCCTTTTGCATATCTTCCATGTTGGTGAGCTTTGAGCATTACGCTTGTGCAGGCCTTGGCGATGGAGTGTTAGTGAGGCCGCCTCCTGACGGCGAGGAAGGGACCTCAAAGCCCGGTAAGGGCAAGAAGAGGAAGAAAGAGGCAGCTGCTGAGTCTCCCAAGTCAAAGAAACCTAAACCTTTCCGGCCTCGGACCGATGTCAAGGTCTCGACTTCGGCCGCCGCGTCAAGTCCTGGCACTGAGGATGAAGATGACGACGGTGATGAATATCCTTTGGCACAAAGGATGGGATCGGGCACGGATGCTCCGCAGGTTGCTGGGCCCAGGGCCGCCGAATCGGGAATGGTCGATATGGATCGAGCCCGTGTTAAGGAGACCCTCGAGAAGGGTTTAGGAACAATCCCCGAGTTTCAAATCGGACATGGCACAGTCCATACCAATGAACCCGCTGCTGGTGATTTCGGAGGGCCTCAGCCCGAAGCTTCTCGGGGGAAAGATGAGACCCTTAGAGAACTTAATGCCCTAGGTGGCCTTTCTTTTGGCCATTCATACTCACTGGGGGAATTCAGGGATGCACAGGACCCAAATATCGCCAATGTGGGGTCCTCTTACGAAGGGAAAAATGTACTTGAAGACCTCCTCGCCGGTGTTGACGAGGATATTGTCCTCGATGCTCCCGTTTCTCTCGAGGAGGCGGAAAGGCTTCACCAGCAGGTGACATTTTCGACATACCATTCGTGTCTTAAATCTTTGTGCTCGACTTTCTAACTTTTCTGTGTTTTTGCAGGCTAAGAAGATGTACGACCGTGCCTTCCACAGGCTCCAAGATGAGCTTTCGTGCTGCAGGAAGGAGCTCGAGGTGCTCACCTCGGCGCTGAAAGAGTCGGAGGCCTCTTCTGCCTGGAAGGAGGAGGAGTTGAGCGGGTTCCGGGCGAGGTTAGAGGGAGTGTGCCAAGAAAAAGCTGGCCTTGCTGAGCAAGTAACACTGCATTTTACGAACTTACCTTTCATTCTTATAACTTAATGCTTACCAACTTGCTTTACCTTTGTAGATCGGGTAAAAGGATGCCCTTGTGGGGCAACTTCGGGAGGAGGCTGCCGCCAAGGATGCGGAGGTCCTCGAGCTGAGGGGGCAAAATGAGGTCGTGACCTCGGAAAGGGACCTTCTGTGGACAGAACTGTCGTCAACCCGGGACCTTCTTCAAAGAGCTAAGAAGGAGGTTGTCACACTACTGGAGGCCAAGTCTGGGGATGAAGAAAACGCGTCCTCGTTTAAGAAAGATGTCGCCACTGCAAATGAACAAGCTCGAGAGATATCAAAGAAGGTCGGGCAGAAGCTAACTCGGGCCATTGCTTATGGTCGTGCAAAGGCAAGGAGGAAAGCTCTCTAGGAGGCAAGTGTTAAAGGCGCCAATCTCTCAGCTGAGATTGAGGAAGCCCGAGACTTGGAGGAAGAATCGGCATTCTCGGCCACTTCGGATGAGGGTTCCGGAGATGATCCGGAGAGTAGCGACGGTGAATAATAGACCCACGCCCTTTTCCTTTCTTTTTTGTGTATGAATTCCTCAGGGGAAAAGGTCTTGTAAAGACGCCCCTTGTAAACATTTTTTGGCAGTGTAAGTAAATTTTTCCGCTTCAAATCTTTGAATTTATTTTCAGTGCTTCGCTAAAGTTAGCCTGTTGAATTTTGATGTTGGCCCTTCGGAGCCCATACTTGGAGCAATCGGGACCCTCGAGATCGGTCACCATCCCGAGATTAGGTCGATAGCTTTTTAGAATCGATGCTTGCAACAACGGAAATCCTCAGGGTCTTAACGGCTCCCTAGTGCCGCATGGAACTATCATTTATGTGCCACGGTTGCGAAGCGACCGGGGTGGTCCCACCGATGCATTCCCCAAAAATGACACTGACATGGTCAGAATTAATTGGCCTTTAGGATAGGCGAACAGTCGTTGCTTGCTCTATATATGCACTTGCTTATTTCTTATCTGAGGACTCTGCTACTTTGAGTAACTATCCCCTTTATAGAGCTCTTTTTTGTGTTAGCTCTCTTACCACTTCAAAAGCTTTCGCCCTAGCCTTTACCTTCCTTTTTCTTATTTTACCATAGCCATGGCCGCTACGTCCAAACCCGTTCACCCCGGAGAGGAGAGTTCCGCCTCTGCTTCGCGCTCGGTCGGTGGTACACCGCCAATTTCTGGTGAGCTAACCTCGAGGTGCTCTGTCACGAGGAGGTATTTTGCGCTAGAGAGACCTCCCAATGTTCAGGGACATCGGGAGCATGCATCGAGGTTTATTTCCTTGATAGGGGAGGAGCACCTCGAGGCAGTTAGAAAAGACTGCGGATGGGGAGAAAAAGTGGTACTGCAGGTACCTTCCCCGAAAGAGAGTATCATGGCTCATGTCGAGGGGTTTTTGAACGTATATACGTACCCCTTTATGTTGTGCCCCCTCGATAGAGTCGTACTCGAATTTTGTAGGAGATGTCGGGTTACCCTGGCACAGGTTCACCCGTCGTTTTGGAGGATAGTGCTGATGATAAGATATTTCGTAGATAAAGTCGGGCTCGAGTTTACCCTTAGTCATCTTCTTAGACTATACCGGCCCTTGCATCATCGGGGCTTGATTACTCTGCGTCATCAATCCACTCGGCCCTTTGTTGCCAGCAATGAATAAGATGGGGACCGAGGGTGGATGAGTCGTTTCTTCCGAGTGCGGACTGTCTATATTATCCCCGCAGAGTTCCTTCCATTTCCTGAGAAGTGGAACTTCACACGTAAGTGGTACACTTGTGTTCTTATTGTTTTGCCCATGGTGAAGGCAGACTCTGTAAAGATGCTTTCTCTTTCTTTTATTTTGCATCCATCCCGTGGATGCCAGAGGAGGTTCCTGACCTGGCGGATTGGTCTCAGAAATTGGCAGCTTGCTCGACTTACGATGAGCGCAAGTGGCGAGATCTGGCCAAAGGAAGATGGGAGGCAAAGCACCACGGTACGTGGTATGTGGCTTGCTTTCTTTGAGAGGTACTCTCTTTCATGTGTACTAACTCTGTCCCCACAGGTATAGGAGATTTTTCTGAGATGAGACCGAGCCCCCTCGGGAAGGAGGAGGAATCGTTGGCTTTGGGATCGAGGACTGATAACAAACGAAAGGAGTCTTCGAAGAACGAGGATGCTCATAATGAGGCAAGCCCTGCTCGAAGGCTCAAAGGAGATGTATCTGCCGATCCTGCGGCGTCTGAGGCTTCTAGGCTTGGAAAATTGGTTCCTCTCTTGCGGCCATCTTCATTTCCCGCCGAAGGTACTTCGAGGGATACAGGTGTTCAGCCGCCGTCCTCGCCCACCATCGAAGGCACTCCGAGGGATGTTCGAGACCCGGGGCTGCCTAAATCAAGTAGGGTCTCGAGCGACCATGTCCCCGGCGAGATTGGTTCGACTGGGCCGGTGAGACCAGGCCAGTAGGTGCATGCTCAACCTTTGAGGAGGCTCGACGACTTTGTTCTATGGTGAGTTTTGGCCGACTTCGTCAATCTCCTGATTTTATATTTTCATTTTTCTCATTGAGCTTCTTTTTCTCAGGCTTTTGACAAGCTCAAGTCCGGGCTGCTCCGCTGTGAAGCCCGGTTAAAGAAAGCCTTGGATGGGGAGAAGTCCCTCAGGCTTCTTTGTGATGAAAGGGGAAAAGAATTGAGGCACCTTCGGTACGAGGCGAGCCGAAGCCTGAACTGCGAAAGCCACCTTGAGAAACATGTAACTTCTGCTCCGAGGGGATGCGTGCTCCTTCTCCTATCCTCAGAGATTAACATTTTGATACCTCAGTTACAGGGCAAGACAGAGGACCTTGAGCGCCTTTAGGGTGAAGTTGGTCAAGCCAAACGTGAGTGTGGTGAGCTAAAGGCTCGGGTGGATGCCCAGGTTGCGGTTAAAAAGGATGCTTTGGCCAAGGCTTCTGCCCTCGAGGTACAGCTCCGGAATGCTCGTGAGAACAGTTCGGTTCGAATGGACATGATTGCAAGGCTCGAGTCTGAGCTTCTGAAGATGAAGGCCGAAGTCGTGGATGCCCGGGCTGAAGCCGAAGCGATCCGAACTAAGGCTGGTAAGAAAGTGGCCGTCTATTTGAAAGACACTTCCGACGCTCGAGCTGAGCTGAGGGGGGCTCTCGACCGGGAGAGTAGGAGCAAAGAGTATGCTCGGTGTAGAACTCGAAGGGAAACCCTTGAAGAGATTCATGCTAGGGGCTTCGATCTCTTGGAAGAGATAGCGAAGGCCAAGGGGGATGAATACGACGCCAAGTTCCTTCTGTCCGATGCCGAAGATAACGAGGAAGAGGCCGATGGGCCGCAGTCCCCGAGGGGAAAATAGACTAGGCTTTTTTCTTTTTTGATTCTTTGTACAGTGTTCTTAGAGAACTTTGTAAATGTAGCCTTGTGTCGTTTCATATATGCATATATAAAGAAACCTTCCAGTTTTCTCCTTTCATGAGTTTCTATTTGCTTATGCATGTCCTTCTTCGTTTTGGATATGTACGTTCCTCGGTGATTGACCAGATGATTTGGCTTTTGAGTAGAAACCCTTAGGTTTACAATTCGGCCCTGAGGCTTGCTGGGCTGGCCAGTAGGCTCTTACGCGTGGGGTCGGTACGACCTTTAATTCTAAGCTGGCGACAGTGGCTCTTATGCCTTTGCCCTTAGGCGTATTCAGTTAACTATTTCGGGCTCAGTCTTCGAGCCAGATTTCAACTCGAGCTTATTGACCCTTAAGTTTTTGAATTTTAAGTTGGCCCTTAGGCTCTTACGCATTGGGTCGGTACGACCTTTATTATGGGCTGGTGACAGTGGCTCTTACGTATCGGGTCGGTATGACCTCTTAGTGTAGGCTTTATTTTTTCCTCGTTAAAGACTTTTGCAGTTTTTATGTTCTCCCGACTCTTCGACGGTTTGATAAGGACCTCAATTGTGAGTCGTTTATGCGGCGATAGATGAGCACATCGGGAGGTTTCGCTCGATGGCTGAATGATTTCGAAGCCTGTAGTTTGGAGTTGATATGATCGAAGCTCTTTCGCTTAAGTCGAGGGTAGCCTGATTAACCGATTCTTTTCAAAGTTTTTTCGAAGTAATGGAAGGCCTGTGATTTTATAGCGACGGTCGGGCGTCCCCGAGTCGCGTTAGTTTGGCTGGTACAGCCTTGTGACCAAAGTCATTGTATTCGGCTGGAGCCTTTCAGTCCCCGAGTGAAGTAGTTTCGGCGTCTATATCGAGGGTATGCCTTTTTAGGGGTCTTACAAGTTTAGATATACAGCCTTAACTTTTAAAATCGAGATTATGCCTTTTGTAAGGTCTTACAAATTTAACATGCATTGCTGGAGATCTTACAGATTTGGTTACTTGGTACAAGTATGATTCATGCCTTGCTTGAGGTCTTACAGGTTTGGTTACTTGGTACAAGTATGATTCATGCCTTCATGAAGGTCTTATGAGCTCGGGGTTGCCCGCATGAGGTCTTATAGCCTCGGCTTTTCGACAAATCGATGGGGTGACCGTCGGAGACAGTCCCCGAGACATCGAAAGTCTTTTGGCTCTGGAGCCATTTTTTATAAACTTGGTGCTGCCTTATTGAGGACTTGCGAGTTCGAAGTTTCTGACCCGGAGGCCGAGTTTTTTGACGTCAGTCCCCGAGTGTTCGGGAAGTTTTTTGGCTTTGGAGCCATTTCTTTTGAAGGTAACAGACTTTTTTGAAGCGCAAAGCGTTTTGATGGGAGAAAAATATTCTTTGATTACTTGGCACAAGTATACATGTTTTCGCTGTCAAGGGCTCGGTTTATTCTATACGGACACGGTTCGTTCGACCGTTTGGCCCGATATATCATTTTCCTATCGAAAACTGTTTCGGCACATCTTGACTTCTCCGAGGAGGCGACCTCTCGGGGGGGGAGGGGGGACGGGAGTCCCCACCGTACTTC
>NW_017670540.1:26046-37803 GCF_001879085.1 Nicotiana attenuata
GGGGGGGGGGGGGGATGCCCCCCACTATTCGAGGTTGATTGAAGAGAAGCCTTGAATACTTGTTGAGTTTTTCCTAGGTAGCACATAAATGTTTCCTCGTTAAAAACCTTGCTGGTAAAACCCTTCCTAGGATAAAACCCGATCGAAGGAAAAGAGTGCAATGCGTGCTTTAAAACCTAAGGTCTTCAAGCTGGAGATCGCTTCGACTGTCTCAATCGGATACCTGCGCACAGGTTAGTGTAAGATGTAAATGATGAAAGGGGAATGATTATACCTTAGTGCTGATGGCGCTTCGAGCCTCGATATACTCCAGCTGTTTGCTCCGAGGACGTGGTACGGTCCTTTACTCATTTAGTCAGATAGCCGAGAATATATCTTGCTATTGCTTCTTCTCTATTTGCTTATCTTTTGGCTCCTTTGATGCTGGAGGTGTTGATGTCGGTGCCACATCGTGCACCGCAAACATCTCTCTCGCTGCATGTTGTTCTCCGTAGACGGTTTTTATTCTATCCTTTATCGGAAATTTCATCATTTGATGGAGGGTGGATGGTACTGCTCTCATGCAATGTATCCATGGCCTTTCGAGCAAGGCGTTGTACCTCATGTCTCCTTCGATGACATGGAACTTGACATTTTGGGTTGTGCCGGCCACGTTGGCCGGAAGGGTGATTTCTCCTTTCGTTGTCTCGCTCGCCATGTTGAATCTATTGAGGACTCGAGAGGCGGGCACGATCTGGTCGAGCAGTCTGAGCTGCTCCACCACCCTCGACCTGATGATGTTGGCCGAGCTACCTGGATCCACAAGTACACGTTTAACTTGAAATGTATTTACAAGAAAAGAGATTACCAGTGCGTCGTTATGAGGCTGAGACAAGGTCTCGATGTCCTCGTCACTGAATGTGAGAGCGTCCTCGGGTGTGTAACCCTGAGTTCACTTCTCCCTGGTAATGGATATTTTTGTTCATTTGACGATGGGTTCCTGTGGGATGTCGACTCCCTCGACAATTATGTGGATGACATGTTGTGGTTCTTCTATTTCATTCTTTCCGTTCGCCTCTCTTTCCCGAAATTGATTTTCAACTCGGTCGCTGAGGAACTCTCGGAGGTGCCCTTTGCTGAGTAGTCGGGCTACTTCCTCTCGGAGCTGTCTGCAGTCTTCGATCCTATGACCGCGTGCCGTGAAACTCGCATACTAGGTTGGGGTTCTTTTGCGACGGATCTGATTGTACAGGTTTTTGCCACCTGGTTTCTCTGATTTTACGAATGGCAGAGACGATGTCTGAAAAGTCAATGTTGAAGTTGTATTCGGACAATCGAAGTGCCTCCGTCGGTCCCGTGTGTCTATCGAATCCGGCTCTGCTTACGAGTCCCCGAGGATTCTGACCTCGATCTATCCTTCGGTCATTTCAGGGTATGTTAGGTGTTTCTTCTATCTTCAGTGTATGGTTGGTACCTTTCCTTGTTTGGCTTTGGCTCCTTCGCTAGAAGCCTGCTAGGATATACTGAGCCCGAGGGGGCTCCTAGTTGGTCGTCCTCGACCCTCATCTTCGATTGGTATCGGTTGTGGACATCCGACTAGGTCACGGTGGGATATTCGACCAAGTTCTGCTTCAGCTGCTTCGAAGCTACCGAGCTTCACTCGTTCAAACCTTGAGTGAAGGCCTGTATGGCCCGGTTGTCGGAGACTGGTGGTAACTCCATTCGCTCCATCTGAAAGTGAGACACAAACTCCCACAACATCTCGTTTTCTCTTTGTTTGATTTTGAAGATGTCGGATTTCCTTGTAGCCACCTTGATGGCACCGGCATGTGCCTTTATGAAAGAATCTGCCAGCATGGCAAATGAGTCTATTGAATTCGGGGCGAGGTTGTGGTACCACATCATGGCCCCCTTCGAAAGTGTTTCTCCGAACTTCTTTAGTAGGACAGACTCAATCTCGTCGTCCTTTAGGTCTTTGCCCTTCACTGCACAAGTGTAAGCGGTGACGTGCTCGTTGGGGTCCGAGGTTCCGTTGTATTTCGGTAGATCGGGCACTCTAAACTTCTTCGGAATGGGTTTGGAGCCGCATTTTGTAGGAACGGCTTTTGTACGAACTTCTTCGAATCGACACCCTTCTGGATCGGGGGTGCGCCCGGAATTCCCTAGAGTTGTAGGTCTCTACCTTCTTGTCATTAGCTTCTATCTTCTTCTCGCCCGACTCGATCCTCTTTGTGAGGTCCTCGAGCATCTTTATGATGACGGGGTCGGCTGCTGACCCATTGTTGCTTGATCTTTCTAGTACCTGTTCGGCCTGGGGAGCCGTTTCCAGTGCTGCTGTACTTGGAGTTTTTTGGTGGCTTTGCAGTTGAGCAATTGCCAGCTGCTGTGCCTGCAACATTTCAAAGATGACGTGAAGGCTAACCCCTTGTTCCTCTTGAGCCGGGGTTTTTTGGGCTTCCTGTTGGTTTTCTTGGCATATACTCCTGTTGGTGTGGGAGCTTATGTCGACGCGTTGAGCTTTGCGCGAGATCACATCGACGGGAATTGGTTCTGGTGCAACCTCAGGGTTTTGTGGTGGTACACCAATACCTGGAACAACTACACCATTCTCTCCATGGTCTTCAAGATCGTTGTTGCCATGTGCGTTTACTGAGTTAGACATTTTGACCTGAAATCAAAGATTCTTGGACAAGAAAAAGTGTGAAAGATAACTTGCGTTACGTAGTAAACCAGCAAGAAAATAATCACTATTATTTTTAGCCCCACGGTGGGCGCCAAACTGTTTACCTTGAAAATGGTAATAACAATTAGATTTGATTTTATGGTTCTAAAAATACGTAATTTATTTTTATGCTAGTCGTTAAGAAATAGATGCTAAGTAAGAGACTAGAAAATAAGATAAGAGCTTGAAGATAGTATGTTACCGAGTGGCTGAGAATCGGGGCCTCGAGCCTGGTTATACGGGGCCTCGAGGTCGAGCTCGATGCTAAGTTATGGACAACCGGTAAAGGACTAACAGCTTTGAGAGCTTTGATGAAAGCTCTTTATGATCAATAATGAACAATAAATGAAGAACAATTAATAGAACACAATAAATGTAAGCAATAAATAGAATCAAAGGAGAATGTATTTAAGTTAGAGAGCAGAGAATGTTCTTGTATTCAATGTTGTGTGTTGTGTCTTATGTTGTATCCTCCTTACAAAATGACAAGGGTCCTATTTATATATGAGGGGGAATCCCAACATAATACAGATGCATTTATTACAAAGATATGGGGCTGGTACAACCACTTAATGCCATAGTACGGGCTTGTACTAGCCTAATAGGCTTGGTCAGCTTTAATCAAGTGCCTAGGGAACTTCCCATCTCTTCATCATAGCTATCGATCTGCGCTGCTCTAGAGTCGAGCGTTCGGGAACCCTTCAAGGTTGCATCTCGAGCCTTGCCTCGAGCCTTAGGAGGCGTATCTATAGAGCATCGTAATGGCCATGACATCGGCTCCTCTGATTTCACCGTATACAAATGGGATTTGAACACAAAAATCATAAGAAATTTTCACAAACCACTATTGTTTAGTGGTTATTAGCTAGTTGTAGCTACCATTTACTATATTACTTCATATAGCTATGTTTTCAAGTTTTTAGAGTGTATTCGATGTATTAATTAAAAAAACATATGAATACATTCATGGAATACAGCGAGATGTGAATACAACGAGATACATTGAAATACAATGAAAAAAAAAAGATAATGAATACAATGAAATACATGGAAATACAGCGAGATACATTGAAATATATTAATAGAATCTTCAAGTTGCTCAGCCCCAAACTCCGTCGTCTTTGTTCAAGAACAACCTTAATGTCGTCTCGTCGAGAGGGCCGCGCTTCTGACTCGAAACACCACTGTTCCCGTTTCGATCAAGAACTCAGTCCTGTTTCGATATTTATTTGGGAGCAGCAGTTCGCCATGAAGTACAAACACCACCAAAAGCAATAAAATATTCCATCACTTTAACACGCTTTCCAATCATAGTAATGAGTTTGTGCGGCAATTCTGCCCAGTTCGCCATAGCAGAAGTGGATGGAAGAGGAAGGAAGATGTAAGGCGGCTTCTAGGGCTGTAAGGATTACAAGACAAAACAATTCGAGGGGATTTATTTAGGAGCAAAAATCTATCAACTTTAACACTTACCACAACTTTGGAGCAAAAAAATTTAAAAATTTTGCGAGACAATGGAGATGAATCAGTGGAGAACTATGGTTGTATTCATGGAGAAAGACTGGAGTTGAGAGAGAGAGTGGAGAAAAATCTGAAAGAATGAGAGAGAAAAATAATACAAAGCGTATTTTATGGCTTAAGGGTAGGAGGTGACCATAAATAGATATTTGGCTATAAAAATCAAAAGGTAGCTACAGAATATAATTTTTTAAAATGGTATTTATTTAAAATAAATAAGGTATCAACCTTTGCTAAAAGAAGTAAAAATTCCAAAAATCATCCTCACCTACTTGTCCAGTTTAATGGACTTTCAGAACAATTGACTTCATGCGGACCTTAGATGTGGGCTAATAAATGTGATTGATACCATAAGTCCATGAAATGGGAGAATCTGCCTAACTTAGTCAAGAGGTGTAAATATAGATCCTTTCCGCGACCTCTCCATAGTCATGTGACCCACACGAAATTCCAAACCTTAGAAATTTAATTCACTTATGAATATTCGTAGAATGTTTTAGGTACGTCTTTCATTTATAATCGTAATTATATATACATTCGCGTGATATAATTATGATCTCAAAATAAATCAAGGTATGCGTTCGCGCGACTTCGGCCAAACAATTTTAAATAATTAAGTGTTATTAATTGTATATACGTCCTCGTGACATGATTTTGACTTTCAAACCAAATGGATTCACACACACGTGATTCGTTTCAAAGATAATCCATAAATAATATAATCAATGTAATTTAAAAGCGGTAAAGGGTAAAATACACATAGGTTCTAAAAAATACGTAATAATCAAAGCAATAATGTGAGGGTAGATTGCAAAGCGACCACGCTAAAACTGCGAAATCCAGGAATGCCTAATACCTTCTCCCGGATTAACGGTATTCCTTACCCGAACTTCTGTGTTTAACAGACTTTAAACAAAGTCATTTACCTTGATTTGAGATTCTAAAATAAACCGGTGACTCGGAACACCGTAATTAAATAATTTCGAGTGACGACTCTTTAAAAAATTAAATAAAATAATCTCATTTCAAATAATGTCATTTTAGATGAAAAAAACTCCTTTCCCCGCATAAAAAGGAAGTGTGACAACAACTACACGAACATCAATTGCTTAGCCTTACGTCGCCCTTCCAAGGAATCTCAGGAAGACGCCGCGCAACAGTACGCACATCCTTCGATTATCACTTGTGTTTGTCTATCATTCAATTTGAATTTAATACTCAATATATAGGTATAGTTAATAATATCCGTGAAAGAAGCATGATTTAGCTAAAACCCCACAAAAATCAGTACAATATCATTCATTTATTTTGGGAATTGTAAAGTGTAATTAATAATTTCAAAGGGCAATCAGCGGGAATCTTGAATCAAATAGTATGGTAGGAAAAATCGAGTTTAACACTGAATTACCAAATTGTAATTAATATTTTCATTTCTGTGTACCTTCTTATTTCAATGACATTTAATACGTGAAATTTAGTTTTTCTCTTCCTCTTTTTTCATTATACTCCTTCCGTCTCATATTAACAATCGTGTTTATTAAAAATAGTTATCACAAATTATTTGTCACTTTAGAAGTTCAAGACAGAATTGATTATTTTTTCCCTTTTTTACCCTTAGTAATAATTGTTCTTGAAGATGGAGATAAGACATAAATAAAATAAATATTCAACAAAGAGAGATTATATCTTATTAAGACATAAATAAGGGTAAAATAGTCCATTCCCTTTCCTAATTAATACTCCCCCATTTCCCTACCCCCCCCCCCCCCCCTCCGTTTCAATTTATGTGAACATATTTCTTTTTTAGTCTATGCCAAAAAGAATGACCCATTTCCTTATTTGGAAACAATTTACTTTTATACAATGATTTATAGCCACACAAAATGTATGTGCTTCATTTTCACTACAAGTTAAAAAGTCTACTCTCTTTTCTTAAATTGGGTTCACATAAATTGAAACTGAGGGAGTATTTCTTAAGGGGCGTGTAAAAGAAAAATACGATACATAATATGAGACGAAAGGAGTAACATAGTTTATTATCGTCTTCTCTGCCTCGGGTCGTGGATACTGAACAAGAATTGTTTTATCAGTGGAGACTTGCAATGCAAGAGCTTGTTAAGACCGAAAAAATCAAGTGTCATACGGAAACTAGTAAAGTAAACCTTGAATAATGATAAATCATCCAACTAAAGAGAAATATACCAAAAGAGACACAAACATTCGTGGTTCGGTCAATTGACCTACATCCACGGCGGAGATGAGCAATCTACTTTGAAAAAGAGAGTATAAAAGTATTGAGAGAACAATCTCACGAAAAGGCAAACAAAAGTGACACACTAACACTTGTCCTGTAAAGTTTCCCCCCTAAACACGACTCTCAAACCCCATATGGCTGCTGAATGAGAAGGAAGGATCCTCAATTTATAGAAGTCCAAACTTTTTCTACAAGAAAAAGGACTACCCAAATATAGGAGAATTATAATTTTCATCTGCAAAAAGAAAAACCCAATTATAATAAATATGTTGTACTTTCTTTCTAGATATATAAAAACCAAATATGAAAAAAAAAAAAAAAAATCAGGACAACACCTTCTAGAGCTAACCACTTAAATGTAACATCGTGGAGCTCATATCAGTTGCCCAGGTTTTTAAAGTTGCGAACTCTTTGGCCATGGTAGGACAGAACATTCAATTTCCAATATTTTCTTACACCTAATTACAGCAAGCATTTATGGAAAGGGGACATGATGAATTCAGCCTAACTAAAAAACTTATATTGTACAAAAATGGCCAAATTTATTAAAACGAGAGATAGTGAGTGGTAAATGGGTTGTTAGAATTGCAGCTCAGTTATTCGATAAAACGCCGCAGCGAACAATATCTTACTTGGGTTGCTGGTGTTATTGATATGTTGGTTCTGAATAATACTTTCAGCTAGGTTTATAGAGAAAGTCTCTGCAAAAGAGGAATCATTTAATTTGATAAAACTTAGAGATAGTTGGTGTTAAATGGGTTGTTAGGATCGCATCCCAGTTCCTTGATAAAAAGTCGGAGCTAACAATATATTTTGGTAATGAAATCTGTGGTTGCAGATGTTATTGATCTGTTGGTTGTGTTCTACTAAATCTGAATCATCATTTTTTCTTATTTCAGCTCGGCTATAGTGATTACTTACATGCTCCCATGTATCTTAATTACCTATAACAGATGCACTTTATTATGATGAGTAAAGTAAATTAGTACGTAGGAACTTAACAACATTATATTTTATTCCTACTGAAGCAGGTTGGACATATTTTACGTCTTTTGGTTCTATTTCCAGGTTTTACAAAAGGCGAAGCTTCCTATATTATAGAAATGCATTGCAGAGGAGGCAAATATGGCGACAAGTTAATTAGATATCCCAAAGAATGTGTTAACATTATAGTTTAGGTAATTCCTTTGTGTCATTTTATATGACTTGTCTAGTCTGGCAACAGATTATCTAGAATAACAAACTATATAGCAACTGTCGTGATGATACTTCAATGTCAAAAATCATGAGCATTTATTTTATTTTATTTTTTTCACCCTGGGATCACTCATCAGAAGGAGGAGAATAACTGTGATCCACTTCCTTCAGATGTTGATACTTATAAAACCAAGCACATGTCACATAGTAACCAAAGTTCAATACCCCGCCTACAACCAATACCCAATACACATTGTCCAGCCTTCCTTTATTTATATTACCTGGTAACCATGTACTTGTCTTTCTAACAACATCAATTAGAGCAGTAGCCAAGTAAAATGCTATACCAACGAGCACCGAAATAATAGCGGTTGCCATATTCTTTAATGTTGTTGGAAACTCTTGGTAGTACAATGCTACTTGTCCAGGATAATGGAATGCCTCTGCAATGCCAACAATCGCTAACTGGGGTACTAACCATAACACTGACATAGGCACAATATTAGAACCTTGATCACTGTTGTTGGATTTTGCTACCTTTAGCCTCTTTGACTCCACTAAGGCCGAGACACTCATCCCCAGAGCATTGAGCACGTGCCCAACCCCAATTCTCTGGAGAGGAGTTAGGGATTTGCTGGTCAACTTCTTCCATGCAGGAAAGAGAAACTTGTCTAACAGAGCAAGGAATATAGCAGTAGAGATCAGGACAAAGACGAGTATGGAACCAGCTGGGATTTGGAAATGGGGTCCTTTGTGACGGTCCATTGCCAAGGCTTGAAGTACTGACAAACTTGCTTGTCCGCCAATTGATGTTCCAAGAAAGAAACTACTTGACCATAGTGGTACTATTCTAATTAAGGATTTAAAATCTTCTACTTCTTGTACTGAACAAAGTCTCCATGGCTTAGCTGTACAGCCATCTGGTTTAGTGTCACCTTCACTTTTTATGGCTGCACGGTTTAAGAACCTGCAGCATCATGAGCAACTTCAATTCTGTATGAAAGTAAGTGCACATGTGCCTGGCATATGCATCAATAGACTAGCTATATGTTGAACCCCTCTCAACCCAAAACCTTAATGCAATTAATGAATGGAGTAGCTCAGGACCATTTAAACCCCTTTAGAAACTCTTAGCTCACCTATGAGGAACAATTGTATTCTCTAATAAGTACAATTTACTTGCCAATAATTCACCACTGAGATAATATAGAAAATACTATGGTTGCAAATAAAGCATAAGCGTTGAAGAGCGCGCGGAGGAGTACGAGTTCTGCTTTTTTTTCTTTCTTTTTTTATGTGTCAATTTTTTCCACACGAACACAAATATAGTCTTAGCTACATGCAGTAAGTTCTGTTGAATCTGCTACGTCTAGTCTAGATCCGGTGGATGTCCCAAGCTCTAAGTGAAGACACAGTAAACACCAAAGAGAGTAAGTGAGATAGAGCGAAATGTTACAAAATTACCTGCAGATTTTCGAGGGCGCAACAGAGTGACACTCCCATCCATGGTAGAAATACTCACCAGTCGATGGGATTGGCACTTTTCTTTTCCTAATACTTGCAACCACAACGCGAGCCAAACTGGTGAACGGACTACCTCCTGGCTTAGAGTTTGTGTAAAATCTGCTTCCCATTAGGAAAATGACTAAAGCAAGAACGTTGGTAGCTACACAAATGAAGAATCCCACTTTCCAACTCACATTATCTTCAACGTAGACTATAGCTGTTGATGCTACTACAGAAGCAGCATACCAAAAGAAGAAGAACCAGTTGAAGAAAATCCCCTGATCCTTTGGCTTATCTAGTTGGTCAGCTCCCATCGTTGAAAGGGTTGATCGGGTACCACCACTCCCCAAAGTTGCTAGAATTATGGCTGCATATAGTACTACATATTGAACTCTTGGTTTAGGTAGGGCCACATGAGGTTGAATCAACTTCACAGGGTTTAGGCCTCAAAGAATCAAGTGTCGCTGTTAAAGCTAGAAATATTGTGCCCTGCAAATAGAAACAATAATAGAAATCTTAGGAATGGGTAAAATGGTAAAACGTTCATTAATATATGTATTTTCAGTTATTTATACACCCTTCAAGACCCTGTTTGACTTAACTGATTAAAATTAGCGGATAAGCATAAAGTGCAGTACTAAAAAAACTTAAATACATGGGAAAAGAAAACATAGCATAAATGGAATGGAGAGGGAGTTTGAAGTTTTGTTGTGGGAAGAGCGTTTTGAGGATTAAAAAAGAGTACTAGAGATAAAATAATAAATATTCTAGTTCAATCAAAAGTGCTTATAAGATGAAAATTTATAAGTTAGAAGTTGACAACTTATATATTTTGGATGATTTGCCTCATAATAAGCACTGGAGTAATAAACATTTTTTGTCTTAATTTACCAAACGTACAAATCAACAAAAAAAGTAATGATTGGACAAGCAATAAGCTTACCCAAATTGTAGTAACTTCTTCTATGTTCTCGTTTTTTTCTTCATTTAAATATCTAATTCTAATTGGAGTAGTAAGGTTGAAAAAGATGCAGTTATCACACCCGTTATAATGTAGATTATAATGCATCAATCAACTTAACCAGGTCAAACAACAAAATGGTACTCCCTCCGTTCTAATTTATGTGAACATGTTTGACTGGGCACGAAGTTTAAGAAAAAATGAAGACTTCTAGAATTTGAGGTCCTAAACAAGTCAAAAAGGGGCACAGAGTATTTGTGTGGTTATAAAAGCTTCTCATTAAGGGTAGAATTGTAAGTTTAAGCTAAATTGTTACCAAATTTAGAAAGAATCATTCTTTTTGGAACGGACTAAATAGGAAATAGATTCAGTGGAACAGAAGGAGTAGTAGCTACCGACAAAATAGTGGTACATACCAATAATGAGATGATGGATGAAATCCAAATGGTAGAGAAGCAACCAAGAAATGAGTCGGCAATAATAGCAGCAACGACAGGAATCAAACTTCCAGCGCCATTAACCAGATTTGATATCTGAGCAGCATTGATGCTCTCCACTTCAAATTCCTCTATCAGATATACTATAAGGTTGCTTTGCCAACCCGTAAATGTTAGGGTCAAGCCTACTGAGGTCGCTGTTTTTATCATGGAATTCAAAAGTCAAGTTGAATATCATATTAGGCAGACAACTTACTATAACATGTTAAATCTTTATATTACACCATTCACATAGATGGATCACTCCGATCCATCAAATGAAATAAAAATACGTTTAATTGTAATTCAGCCATTTGAGTAATGGCTCCCTCACTGATGAACAAAACAGAATAAGTGAGGAAGAAAAAAGTAATGACTCAATTAAAAGGCTAAAGATGTACGATCTGTCTGGATTTGCTTTTGGAAGACTTACAATCCAAGTTGACCAGTCTTTATCATCTTCCTTCGGTATGTTGCAGTAATCTTTGAGTATGTGAGGAATCAGCTATATTTTTGCATTATCTAGCAAAACTCGGGCAAAATCCAACACCTATACTGAAGTGTTCTTTTAGAATGTCAGTGCTAAGTTGTATTGACGTCTAGAGGTACAAAACTAGATGAACATATCTTTAAGTTAATAAATGTGCGATCTATTTAATAATTTTGATCTTTTAGTGGAGGTGGTCACACAATTTAACAGGTGAAACAGTAATGCATGAACAAAAGCAATTCACATATCCATTTATACTCTTTTTTCATTAAACCATCTGGTATCCAGAACCATACCATTTGACAGGGGTCGAACCTAAGACCTATTGTTGAGATGAAGAGATCTCATTCATCTCACTATATTCCTTGGTGGTCATATTCATATTACACTCATTTTTTAAACTATCACCTCTACCTGGACATGAGAAATATTGATATCAACATGAAATGTTGGTATAGTTTTTGGTATAGAGAGAGAGAGACCTATGATGAAGGGGAAGGTGATCCAGCCTCCAGTTTTTGACAAGTAGTGTGCCTCTGATGGAGCTTCCATGGCTGAACAAATTAATGATAAGTTCAAACTTTTGGGAGAGCACCAATATATGTCACCTCAAAAATCTGTGAAGATGGACCTTGGGGGGGTTGGGGGGGGGGG